>NW_013952698.1:585417-590622 GCF_001266775.1 Austrofundulus limnaeus
CATCCCACCTTTTAAGGCCTGAAGTATTTACCTGTAAACTTGTACAGTACTTGGAAAAGAAATTGCATTTAATTTGAAATTGGAAAAAAAAAAGTTTTTGATACCTTTTTTTTTCTAAACCCAGAGTAAACTTGTTCAAGATGTTCAAGAGTGACAGTTTCCTCTCCTCTTAAGTTATTTATGTTCTTATGTGTGCTAGTTTGAACTGCGGTTTGCTTAAAATATATTTCTTTTCTCGCCACCATCATCAATGAAGAAAAAACAAAAAACAAAAAAGAAGTCAGTGTGATGAAGTCAATGTTACATTCTCATTTTTGTCTTTCTTATCCTGTGGCATGGTTTGGGTAGACAAGCAGAAGAAAAATGCCTGTAAATTTACTTTTCTTTTTTATTTTCATCTTTTTTAATTTAATTGAAATTTTTTTTTAAATTTTCATTTCATAATCTCGGTTAAAAAAAATAGGTAAACGTGCACTGAAAATGTCTAAAATTGAGTTGAAATGTCGTAGGTGATGTAGGCCGTAAAAACACACGATTAAAAAGTTAAAAACTACTGTCTGATTTTAATGTTCACTGTGTTTTATACAGTATTCGAAATTTTTTTGTTCACTTTGAACATTTTTACTAAAAAGAAAACAACAAAAAAAATTTCAAATTGTATTGTGCAAAGAGATGTAATTTTTGGAGTACTTGAAATGCATTAATTAAAAGACTCATTCAAAATAAAATAGACCTGTTTACTGTCTGCGAAGTATGTGCTCTCTGGTTTTTCACAGTTTTATATGCTCTACGTTCTTATTTAAGGCAGTGAATTTAACTAAAATGAACAAAATGTTCACTAAGGTCAGGGGTGTCCCTGTAGGAGGTGGGTTGGGATCGTTTGAGGAAACTATCTTTAAACATAAAGAAAATAAAGCATATCCACCAGTTTTATAGAGAAAATGATGCATTTATGACTCAGAAATTGTCTCCCGCCCCACAGAACGCCCCTCCCAGTGAAGATGTGCTGAAGTGGGAGTGTCTGAAACAGTAGGAGGTTCTTAAAGAGACAGAGGCCTATTTCAAGGTGTTTAGAGAGGCTATGATGCAAAGTCAACCATTTAGAAGGAAGAATAAATCTTTGATCATTTCAGTCACTCATAATTTGTATTGAGACTTTCAACCAGCCCTACATGCTGCAGCCAGAGGAGAAGGAAGTAGATGAAATTGTAGTTAAGTCCAGACATTATTTGGCAGTTTTGTTGCATGTGACGTATTAGTTCAGAAAATAGAGAAAACTGAACAAGTTGAAAAATACGACCCAAACAGAATATAAAGTTATCCACGCAGCACCGGGAGAGACTAAGTTCAAATTATCTGCACTCCTAGTGACAAAAAGTATTTGACAGCTAAAATGTGGATTTTGCGCACGTCCCCTTTAAACAAGACATGGCTTTCAAAGGTCTTTGTTTTCTAGTTTCCCTTTTATTCTTGAAATTATCTCAATATTTCAGCTTTAAATTCTTAGTTTGTTCCCTCACTGTTGGACCGATGTAGTTGATTTGTTTGTTTGGTCTGGTGGTTGCAGTACAGAGACTCTGGCAGCAGAGGGAGCACTGGCTTCAGGTAAAAGTGTTGAGCCCTGCAGTCCTCTCCATATCCATCTCACTTTAAGGCTCTGAGTCCTTCGTCCTCAGTCTAACTACATCCAGCTGCATCTCTAACATCCTTCTACCAATATACCCACTGTCCCTCCTCTGGACATGTCCAAACCGTCTCAGTCTAACTTTATCTCCCACTCCTTCGACCTGAGCTGTACCTCTGTACCTCTGCCTTTCATTCCTGTTTTCAGCTGCACGCCTCCATCTCTTCAAGTTCTCTTCCACCTGCTCCATTTCCAACACGGATAATAAAGTGTTTGACTGTCTGTAACCTGAAGGATCTCAGATAAATCAACACGTTACTGTTTGCTTCATTTCTTCTTCTTTTATAAATGTGTTTTAAACTCTCCACACAGTATTTAATCACTGATCTGTCATTGGTGATGTAGCCACAGGACAACATGTCTGAGACTGGGAGCATGTCTTTGCACACATGCACCAATATCTGATTTGTTATTGATTCTCCCTGTTGTGTCACACAGCAGTTAGACTCCAGTGTTTCCAGGAACAGTAATATTCAGACGCTCTCTCTCCACATGCAGGTCTATGTTAGTTCCAGCTGTCTGTGAGGAGCTGACATCACAACCCATCAGTGAGTTGATGCTTTCAGTCATAAAAGCTGACAGACTCACCCACACTGAACCGACTGGTATTTAACTGGAATACTACAGATTAAACTGTGAAAACAGAATCAGGTTTCAGGTTCATACTCTTTTATTCACAGGCTGCTCACATTTATTAAAATGTCTTGATTAATCTTAAATACATGCCTTTTTTTATTAAATCAGCTGTGATGAGAAAAAGAGCAAATGACTTGAAGGGAATTACTGTTTCAGAAAAACTATCCTTTATAATGAACTCATAAGTTTTTTTTTTGTTCATAACCTTTCTACAAAACCTACTTCAAAAGATTTGAACTATCCTTTTATTGTCTAAGATCTGATCAAACAGGTGTGAACACAGATACAGTGGAGCAGCTGAACCCATTTTACTCTAATTCCCATAAATGAAATGAAGTGAAAGAATTAGATTTTTGTAGAAATTTAATGCAGTTGAATAAAGCTAACTGAAAAAAATTAATACATCAAGGAGCATTCCTCGTGTGGATTAAAACAGCTCAATGAAAAATAAAAATTACAACAAGTAAATAAATAGGGTCAGAATCAGTGAGAGAACTGAGATCCAAGCTAAAGGGACACTTGCATGCACGTCGGACTAGTGCTCTGTTTTTACTTTATATACATCTTGTATTTACACCTCAGTGACTTTAACAGTCTGGGAATAGTTTAGGACTAACAAGACTGGAGTTTTCCTGTGCTTAGGAAACATAAAAATAAAAAAACAAACTAAAAAACATGACAGCCCACTATGTTTTTATTTAAGCCTCAGTAAAGAACAAAATAATCTGAGATGTTACTGCTGTAAATTAAAAAAAAATTTCTTTGTTTGTTGGACTTCTGAAGGCTTTCGAGGACAGTGTGTCTCTGCAGAGCACAAAGTCACACAGAACAGTAACTGTCCTGCTAATGATGAGGGCCAGTCTGGTCTGGTCGCTCCTCGTCGCTCACACGTGAGGCTTGTGTCCCTGTAAGTCAGGGATGTCCGAAGTGTGGCCCGGGGGGCATTTATAGCCCCTTATTTCAGTTTAAGAGTTATGCTAATTTGTTTACAAATTTGTCCTCTCAGCACAGGTGTTTGATGTTGATGGAGACTTTCTATTTATTATTAGGGTAAATTTATCACAAAGTAAAATCTTATAATAAAAAATATTGGCAACAATACCAATTATTTGTCTTTAAATAACCAGACTCGTAGCTTTTTCCACATCTTTCTAGTGACTTATACTCAAAAGCTGATTTTGCTGCACTCCAATCTGCTTTTAATTAATTTATTAAACTCACCTGAATACAGCAAGCATCTTCAATGAGAGTGACCTAAATCCTGATTTTATTGATCTGAATTGACTAAATTGGGTTATTTTTCCCCAGTTATAACCTAGAAAATTGAAAAATTTCTTTCAATAATGGAAACCTACAAAACACTTTTAAAATTCTGGATCTAGATTAATTTACACACCCATTTCCAGCAATAAATCTGACTCCTTTACTTGTTTAATTAAAGTATTCAAATCTTAGTTTATTGTTGAGCAGGTAAAGGAAAAATATTTTTGGCCCTCAAGTCCTTCTGACTATGATTTTGGCCCACGTGACAAAATGTTTGGACACCCCTGCTCTAAGTCATGGCGATCATCTCATATTTGTCTTTAAGGCTGCTGTCCTCGTCCTCTTCCTCCTCCTCCTCCTCCTCTTCCTCCTCGTGGGCCTTCTCGGCCTCGTCGTGGGGATGGTGCAGCTCGATCAGCAGGAAGTAGATGATGGCGGCGACCACGCCTCCCACCATGGGCCCTGCCACTGGGATCCACCACCAGTTGTCCCCCGTGCTGTAAGTACCGGTGCATTAACTCACACACGTGTTAATGGAGGCCACTGTAGGTCAGCATCAGATCTACAAACACATCGACTGCATCTGCCGCACACGACCCAACATGTGACGTTACACAACATCAGCTGTCAAACCTCTCGCAATCACATAACTCAAATGCCGCTGCTCGGTTTGTCTGACTAGACCGAGCAGATCCCCATCCTGCAGTTACCTGAAGACCTCCATCCCCCACCCTGCCACCGCCGTGAACAGTCGGGGTCCCAGGTCTCGAGCGGGGTTCACGGGGTAACCGCAGTTTAGACCCATGGACACGCTGATGGCCGTGATGATCAGGCCGATGGCCAGCGGCTCCACGCCTTTAGGAGCGCCGATATTCCCGCCATCGATGATGGCGAGAATACACAGAACCAGCATGCCTGTACCCACCACCTGCGGGATGACAGCTTCTGTTACAAATGGAATAAAAGCTCCTAAAATACAAAATGTCACTCAGGGTAACGGTCACAAAATTTACAAAACCACATAAATGAGAATGAGAGTCAGAATCAAAGTGGATCTCTAGAACAGGAAGCTAATGATACACAGTAATATAAATTTAAATAAAATACTGACTTCCTTTGGTCTTGTGTTCAGCTTCACTCATTCTGGAATAAAATATTTTTATTTCTTCTCAAAAGCCTTTGGGAAACAATGGGACCCAGATCCACTTATTGCCATTATTGGGGCTTCTAATGTTTTGCAGTCAGCCAATAAATGGGAAAAAAGTCAGTTTTGTTTGGTATGGCGATAGCTAAAAAGTTGATTTTGAGAGTTTGGAAGTGGCTATGGGAACTGGCAAACACGCTATACCTGGAAAGACTGAGGTACTACAACGAAGACAGAGTCAACATATTTGAGAAAGTATGGGATCCTGTACTGAAATTAAAAAAAAAAACTGTACTGAAATTCCTTCAGTAAAATTAAAAAAAAGAAAACAAAACTGCGAACAAGCAAATTGTTAACATTTAGTAATATAACAGCCCTTTCTCTTTTGGATACTCAGACAAAGATCAGTTTGTGATATATATATATATATCCAGCATTGTCTTGATTGTGTAGCTGATATATATACCGTGTATATATA
>NW_013952698.1:592112-601006 GCF_001266775.1 Austrofundulus limnaeus
TTTTTTATACTGTATATTGACTTCCTGTGATGTTCAGAAATCCACTTTTTGCTGTGCTTTTTGTCATCTGTTCTTAGGACAAGAAGTGGGCAGCATGGCTGATTAGCACTGCTGCCTCACAGCAAGAAGGTCCCAGGTTCAAACACCAGGTTGGGTCTGGGGTTCTTCATTTGGGGAGTTTGCATGTTCTCCTCATGTTTGCATGGATTTTCTCCAGTTTCCTCCCACAGAACAAAAACACACGTTCACGCTGCCTTCAGGCCTCTCTTGCAGAGAGATGTGTGATCTCAGTGGGATTTGCCTGGTTAGACAAAGATCAACAACAATAATAGATGCTAACACTGGGTTAGCACAGGCGCTGAACACCTACACCTACTGAGTGTTCAGTATGTCACTGAGTTTAAGAGATGTAATTAGTTTGATTATATGATATCACATGGAGGCTTTGTACAAACATCATTTTCTAACTTGTACAGTTTTCTAGTGAACAGTGAAGTCGGGATAAAACAGCAACAACCCTAAAGCATCATCGATGATTTTGACGTGTGTTGAATTTGTGGCTTAAAGACCAACAGAAAGCAGGTTTGTGATCAAAACTAGAATCTGAACTAGTCAAACCAACAAAACACTGATGTGAGCTGAAGAAAACCAAGAGTATAAGAGTCAAGGAGCAGATGTCCCTGATTTCCTGGACAGTCCTCATTTTAGACCAACTGTCCCCAACTAAAGCTGTCCCCGGAAATGTCCTTGAATTCAGAGTTTTATGAATGAGAAGAACAATGTTGCATATAATGATATTACAGAAGCTGGTCACGCTGCTGTTAACGTTACTGAGTAGAAGGGCAGAGTGCACCGCTTTAAAAACATATGTAGCTGCAAGGAATGCTGGGTAACTTGGTGGACGTTAAATGTGTGTGTGTTTGACTGTTAGAGATGTTCATGAGTGTAAAAGTGAATTGCTCTGGTTAGGTGTTTAGGTCTGTGTTATCAGCTATAAACTGACACCAGGAGTGACGTACTTCAAAGGTGTGTAAGGCAGAAATATTTTCTGTTAAATGATTGTGTGAACATAAAGTGTGATGTCACTGAAACCCACCTTTGTCACGCTTGACCGCTAGCTACAGTCTTTACAATCTGTGCAAATGACTGAAACTTTAACTGTCCCACTTCATCTTGATAATAAATAATCATGTTTTCATCTCTGACCTGAAAATATCCTTGGATTTAATTTAGGAAATCTGTTCACCTTAAAGGAGTGTGGATTGCTGAATGAAAACAGGTGTGCTGATTGCATATTTAGAACAGATGTGTGTGGAGATGAACACAGGGAGGAAAACAATAGCAGTGACAATAACAGACCAAGACTTAAATAAATAACTTAACTGTGACCGATTTCCTTTTTCCAGCAGCCCTCTTAGTGTTGTTTTTAATTTTAGGCATTTTTATTTTAAAAGTGTTAAGTGGATGTGACCTTTCAGAGAATGCCTGGAAACAGGTCATTAGACCCAAACCAAACAGAAGCGGGGGTTCTCTCAGATTAAGCGGGGCAATCAATGTTGCATTAACTGCTTTTGCCAGACTTTCTTCCTGTGTTTGGACTCTGAATAGGGCCCAGCAGCAGAGCACAATGGAGGGGAGGTCACTGGGTCACAGAGCTCACCTGATCAATGAAGCCGCCAAGAACTGACAGGTGTCTCGCAGGGTAGGAGGCAAAAATATGAGCTGTTGCGTTGATCCCCGTCACCGACAGAATCCCGCTCGTGAACTCCATGAAGGCATCTGTGATGAAGACAAACAGACATTTTCTCTTTTAAAGTGATGATAATGCAGCTAAAACCAAACGAGTTACATTCGGTATAAATAAATCTATAAATAGCTTACCGTAGTAAAGTCCAAAGACTGCAGCAGCTCCTGCAAAAGCACCCAGAAACTGAGCGATGACATAAAAGGGAAACTTCCAGATCTTCAGTTTGCCCAGAACCACCATGGCCAGAGAGACAGCGGGGTTCACATGGCCCCCTGAGACAGAGGACAAAGCAGAACGTGATGGGGGTGTGGGGGTAATTGGGGGGCGGGGGCGTCTGGATTAATACCCTCTCCATCACCGGTGAGGCTGACACCTTTATGAGATGCAGTAGAAGGAGAGCAGCCTCCCAGAGGACTCCAGGAAGAGACAGAATAATGGTCACTGATTAGCAGTTCTCTGTCATCAATCATGGCAGGAAAATAAGCTAAAAGTTTATTTTTTTATTAACAGTAGGCAGTTCCTTTTAACGCACCTAAATTCTTTGTTATTCAACATGATTTTTCTAAAGCTGAAACATCATAAACTACATCGCATGTTGCAAAAGATTCACGGCTCAGTTAGTTGCTTTAAGGTCTTGTGGCACGTTTAACTGGTATGAAATACTTTTGTAATGTGTGGGAACTATGAGATTGGCTGAAAAAGTTACAATAAAAAGAATAAAACCGAAAGATTTAAACACTTCAGCCTTTTCCATTCTAAATAAAACAGATCATAAACGTTAAACGATGCCAAAAATGTTGCTGAAATGATTAACTGTGGAGCAGATCAGGCCATGCTGGTGGTATGAACATGTACCCAAACATATAAATTCTGGATTAGGATACGTTATAATAAAGTTGTCCTAACTCCTTATTAGGACTCTTTAATTTGTGTGCTTGGCAGTTTTGTTCTGTTTTATTCTTGGGTCTCAGTTTGCGACATCTCAGAACTGGTAATTATGAAAAAGGTTCTCATGTCTCTACAAAAGCCCGTCGGTCCTTCTGATCTGGCCAGAAGGACTAATCTGAGCCGTAGCTGCTGAAGCTTCAGATCAATGGAGTTTGGAGGACGATTGCTGCCCGGGGTTCTGTGTGACCCCACAGAGGCTGATAAATCGATGCTCAGAGCGCATTCATTGAATCTGGACAGAGAGCTGGCACGCGTCTGGTGTGGAGGTGGCACATGGCTGGACAGGAAGCCATAAAGTTTTATGGTTACTACAAAGCTGAGTTTACAGAACAGACAACAAGGAGCTGTCACATTGTTGTTTCTGTTAAAATATAAATGGTTTCACAAATTGTCTCAAACAGAAGGTTCTGAGGGAACAATGGTACAAAACAGATTTCAATTCAACAAGTTTTGACCCTTTTAAAATGTTGACTCAGTGTTATATAGTCTATAATAGTGTTTTCAATGTGTAGTAAAAAAGGACATCTAGTTAATGTTTTAAACAATTATCATAAATATAATGTTTTTCAGTCATTATATTATAATATAATTTATAATATGTTGAAATGCTATTTTTTGTTCTGTTCTTATTATTAAATAAGTTGGATTTTCAGTTTCAATAAAATTCTTATTCTAAGCAAATGAAAAAATTGTTGAACAGTGAATTAAAGTGAGAAAAAAATAACTTCTAAAAGTTTGTTTCTTTACATATTTTGTAGTGTTGTTTGTGGGTTTGCAAGGTGGGGAGGGTCCGGCCAGAATCTAATGCTGTTGTCATTAAAAAAATTAAAAATTACCTGATATCCCCCCAGACACGTACACGGCCATCATGAGGCCCACGGAGAAGCCGATGTGGACGGTGATCGGCTCGCCCAGAGTGTTTCGACTCAGGACGTTCTGAGCCACTGAGCCGCAGCCGAACAGCTGACAGGAAAAAAACAAACATCTGTAGCTGGAAACAACTGTAGCTGCTCTACACTGTCCCACATTGTTTATTTTTCACAAGAAAAAACATAAATCGTACTTACAACCAGAACAAAAGTCCCAAGAAATTCTGCCAGGAACTCCTTGAATATTCCATGTTTCAGAGCACAGTGTTGCCTCATGTTTCAGCAAGTTGCTCAAAGTGGCGCACGTCCAGCTGCAAGAAACCTCTGGAGTCAAATCCCCACCGCTGCAGCCTGGACCGCAGCCGCAGCAGCACAGACTATTGATCCGTTTGAACAACAACTCACTGCATCCCCATCAACAGGCTGAGCTTTACGCCACAAATAATAAAACCACACAAATGTTGAAAAGTAAGAAAAAGCAGGCTGAAATGTTCAGAAACGTCAAGCGTCTGCTTTTATTTTTGTTCTAAGTTTCTGGAGGCATATATTACAAAAGTGTTTTTAATATGTGCAGTTATTAGTTTCAGATTTTTTAGGATTTTCACAATTTCCATTCACGCTGCATTATATTTATCTATAAAAGTAAAACAACAAATCAGTACGTAACTGCAGTGGTTTGCTTATTTCTTTTTAAAGCTGCAGTTATAAATATCACCACAAGAGGTCAGTGCTGACATTTTTAGTAGGTAAAAAAGGTTAAATCAAGCCTGAGTAGTTATGATTAAATGAATAAGATATTGCTTCATTAAGTCCAGTAAATTGTGTTCGTTCAGTTAATCAGAACTGAGGTCGTCCACGTCATTCATGTTGTCCTCCATGACCTTGATGATGGCAGGTGGTTTCTTCCTACGCCTGTAAACGCAAGGATAAGGTTGACTTTAGGAGTTCCAGGGGGGTAAAGTTAGCGTGGCGGTGTTTTAAAGCCACCTCACCTCATCTCGCTGCGCAGCGCACCCAGCTGTCCCAGAAGCTGCTCGTTGGCCTCGAGCTGCTCGTCCAGTTCCCTCTGCAGCTTCTTCCTAGAGTGTTCCAGACGTTCGATCTCCTCCTCCGCCTCGTCCATCTGCCTCTTCATCGTCTTCAGCCTCTGCGTCAGCTGCGGAGTTGACCGAAGTGAGAAACCCGCCCTCAGCTCAGCTCCTTGATGCTTGGCTCGAGGCTCTCTCTCTCTCCGGCGTACATACCTGCTCCGTCTGGCTCTGCAGGTTGACGTGCTCCTCGTCCGCCTGCATCCGCAACTCCTTCAGTTTGCGCTCCAGCTTGCGGTTCACTTGTTGCAGATTGGTGTTGTCCCTGAGAGCGGAAGCACGGAGAGATGACGTTGCTGCTGCCGCTTCCTGTAACCAAATGCACTTTACTGATGTTTTCACGGGAAAATATGAAAAGACGTCACCTCTCCTGTCCTTGTAGCCTCTCCTCCAGCTCCTGGACTCGGCTGTTGAGTTTGGAGACGACAGCGTCCTGATTCGTTCTCTGAGCTCCTTCCAGGTGGGTCACTCTGCTCTTCAGGTCTTTATTCTGTCAGAGGAAAAACAAAAAGGATTCAAGGAAACTTAAATCATAAATCACTTCTATGATGTGATGACAGAAGGTCAGAGAATTAGAGACTAATGAGCTTTTCTACAACTAATGTTAACTATCTATTTGATGATTTATTAAGTGTGCACAAGTGTGGCCAATTATTCACTAAAAACTGACAAATATTGTCCGATTAATTTGTTTACCTCAACACTAAATCTACAGGATGTATTTAGTTGTTTTTGTTTGGAGGTAAGACAACACAAACAAGCTCCAGGCGTCAACAATCTTATTCAACTCAAACCCTTTGAACTTCACTTGCCAAACCAAAATCAAGCACCACCCCCCCCACCCCAGGCCATAGAGCACAGTGGGAGTCCATAACCTTGTCTGCTCAGAGGTTTCGAAAATATCAATTTATTGTTTGTATATAAAAATCACCAAAATGAGTCAATTTGAATACAACTCTGTATAACTCAGTAACTATTCACTTTTTATTTTAACAAAGAGAGGAAAGTTGAACACATCTTTGGGAGAGGTGGGGAGTAGTGAGGGATGGTGGGGGCTCAGCTTGGAACCACTGATCTAAACCGTCCCTTTGAGGACAGTGATTTATTTCAAGCTACTTTTACAGATTGTTTTGTCTGCTCTTTTGCTTTACTTTTTGCCTGAAACGGATTTGTTAACTTGAACAGGGCACATTTCAAAATAAGAGTCATAAAAACTGTTCCTTTAGTTTAAGAAAAGCTCTGCACGGACTGGCCTACAGACATCAAACTGTTTGAGAACAAGAACTAGACCAGTGTTTAGATTCAGCATCATGAAACAGTTGGATAAAATCTAAATTTTGGGATTAATAACGTCTAAACAAAGTTCTCTTTCAACCTAACTTTAAAGAAAGCAGGTCAAACTTTGAGCTGAATGAGCTTTAAAAATAAAGTGAAAGTAAAAAAGAATTCTGTAAATTTGATGGAATTTTTCTAATTTACTAATTGGAAGGACATACAGTAAATAAGTAAATAAGAGACAAAACAGTCAGTTGGTGGGCTCGATGCTTGACTTTTTCACTGCTGCTTGTTTTTTTTTTTTTGCAATGTGTCATAAAACAAACCTGTAAATTCAAAAAACATGTAGTAGATTTAATTTAAAAATAATTGTTAACTGCTTCCACTGAGCTGAACTGAGTAAATGTAAAATAAATGTGTTACCTTTACTCAGTTCAGTTGAGTGGAACCACTTGACATAATTTTTTAAATTAAATCCACTACATCTGTTTTTTGAGTGTACAACATATGTATTTTTTCTTTTTAATAAAGCTCAGAGTTTCTCTCTGTAAAATGTGAAACTGTCTTGTTGTTCAGTGTTGCAGTCTCCTACTTGTCTCTCCAGGCTCATCTTGTCACACTCCAGGTCCTGCCTGACCGCTCGCTCCTGCAGCAGCTCGTTCCTCATCTGATCCATCTGTAGCAAACATTTAGAAACACCTTTTCAGTTTTAACATTACTGTAAGCAGGAGGACTTCAACAACACTTTGTGTCTACTTCTCAAAGAGCGTCACAGGAAATCAGCCCTCCTCCCCTCGCATGTTTTCAAACTCCAATATTGACTAAAAATATGCTCATGCGTCATAAGAAAAGGACAGAATATGGTTCCAATTTGTTCTGAAGAAATGTTGGTTACAACAGATTTAAAAACTCTCATTACTAATCAGATCCAGAGGCCCAGAGAAGGGAGTGTGCTCACAATAGTGTTTCTTTTTTCATTCACACCCCACCCAAAACAAGGGTTAGTGTCGATTATTCTGCAGCCCTTTACTCTAAAGAACTGGCCTCTTCACAGGCACACCGAGGAGGATTTTTAATAAAGTTAAAATGAATATTGTTATTAAGTTTGCTGTGGTGAGTTTCAACTGAACATAAACTACAAAAAGTGGCTGACAGCCAAGTTGGACTCACAAACACAAGCAGTTCTCGTTGCCCAGGAGGAAATCTGAGAGGTCAGCTCTCCACGTGTTTACAATGAAAACAGATGTAGGGCTGAGTCGTCGTGTTGGAAGTCAGCCGTTGATAAGACACGGCGAGGATATTTATGAATTGTTGCATGATGGGGGGGGGGGGGGGGGGGGGGGGGGACTGAACGTGCCTGCTCTTTGGTTTTGTCTAATCGCTCCATCAGGCGGTCCGCGCCGCTGCGCTCATCGTTCAGGTCCTCCACCAGGTGACCGATCCGCTCCTGAGAGGACAGAAACACCAGGTTCAGTTCAACAGAACAACACCGCACACTTGGCAAAGAGCTGGGGGGTGGGGTGGGGGGGTATCTGCGAGAACAGTCAGACAGGTCTGATAACTTCTCCACAGTAAACACCAGCTTCCTGGGCTGATAGGCAGTGTCAACACTCGGCTGTAATGTTTTGTCATCAGCAGGACCAGCAGTGCTGAGGAGAATGACGCCATTTCCACCGTTCTTTTCAGCGCCGCTGCAGGAAGGGGTGAGCGTGCACGTCGGAGCGCACGCACAGATAAGCGCTGGTGGTAAATGTGAATCATTCTTATGGGTGAGGAAACATTTTTATGACAAACAGAAATGAAAACAACTTTTGAAAAGTCTGCTCTGACTTAATGAAAGTTACTTTTGAGACTACCTGTGAGTTGTTTGTACTGTTTATAAACTTTATCAGTTCCTAATTTATAAAAACGTTGATTGCTGATGCAGACCACGAGTCATATATATTGTCATTAATACGTATTATTAGTTTGCTCAAACAAAACTTGGACAGATAGAAACACACATTAGTAAATGAATAATAAATAAAATAAATGAAGGAAATTGTACTTCTGAATATAATGCTAATTATTTTGTAAACCACTTAAATAAATGTAATGGGCAGTATTATGTATTTTCCAGGCACATAGTTCAGTTTTATACAACAAGTATCTATTTTACCTTCAGTTGTTATGAAAATGTTGTCTCTTTAAGAACCTCCTACCATTTCTGACACTCCCACTTCAGCACATCTTCACAACAATGCTTCAGGGGGCGGGGTGCTCTGTGAGGCGGGAGCTCAGCTGCAGACTGAGCTCCAGGGTGGAGCTATGTACAAACAGGCGGGGCTTTGTACCAGCAAGTGTTCAGGCAGCTCCACATGGCCAGAGGAGAGTCAAGGACTTATCAAACATGCATGAATGAGTCAAAGCACATAAAGCTCAAAAAAAGCAGATTTTGCATAATACCCTTCTTTTAAAATGTAAAACCTTTGTTATTTTATTTATTATAGAAACACTCAAATATAACTCATCATTGTTTTATAATTTGATACTTAGATAGGAAAATGTTAGAACAAGTGTGTTAAACTCATTTTCACCGAGGGCCAAGGAGCCAGTTGTAATTAACTTTAACTTAACAGAAAACATTATGTTCCTCATCTCGTTGCTCTGGCTGGGCACCGCTAACTAACAATAATAGAGCTCTACCTGGTACTTCCTGCATAGAAACAGTGTTTTAACACGTCCTCTTATGAACACTGAAAAGCACAACAACTGACTAAATGTGAAATAAATAATACAGAAACACTATTAAAAGAAAAAGTCAGAGTTTTACTCAATGTTGAGTTGTGGTGAGTCCTGAATTCTGAACTCCCCCACGTTCCAACAGGGAATTCTCATGCATAATTGACATGCATTATGGGAGATGTAGTTCATTATAAATTTAAAGTTTACCATTGATATAAAATCAATTTTAAAACAGAAATATAT
>NW_013952698.1:601201-609066 GCF_001266775.1 Austrofundulus limnaeus
GTCAATTACACTGTAAAACATGAGGTGAAACTCTACTTTTTAAAATAAATTTGTAAATTTTAAGTGCATTTATTTACTTATTGGCTCATTTATTTATTTCTGCTTTTAATTTAATTAGACAGACTGAGAACAGAATGAATATGAGTATGAAGCACAAACAATTATAGTTTGTTTTTCAATTATTATAATATAAACCACTTCTCACAAATGTTGACTGAAGACATTAAAGCTACTTCCTGTCTAATTTTCAGGAGAATAGGGGTGAAACCCAGCAGCAGCATGTTTGTTGTTTCTGTCTTCACTCAGCAGTAACATGTTATTCACATTTCTGCTGACGCTGCAGTAAAACTTCACCTCCATGAGTTTGATCTGCCTCTCTCGCTCCTCCACCACCGAGGCGTTCTTCTCCTCCAGCTCCTCCACCCTCTTCTCCAGCTGTCGGCCCCTCAGCTGGGCCTCCTGCTGCTCCCTGTGACACCTCCTCAGATCCTCCTCCAGAGGAAGGAGCTGGACAGAGAGCAGAGTGGAGAACATAATGTCTGAGTTGTGTTTAATCTCACACAAAGTTTTATAAACCTACAGCTTTGGTTTTATTAGTGAGTAAAAGCTGAATTGTCATGAATCAGAGACCTCTTCCTGCAGTTGTTTGGCTGCGTGTCTGGTTTTCTCCAGCTCTGCTCCCTTTTCCTGCAGCTGTCTCCGCAGCTCGGCCAACTCCCTTTGACTCCTCTCTCTGGCCTCGTCGACCTGGCTCTGAAGCACATCTGTAGACGCCTCGCACTCCTCCATGATGTTAGTCATCTGAGCGGGCAGAACAGAGCAGGGCTCAGATATTTGGACTGAAGAGAAGTCATCAGCTGTTTCTGGCTCCAGAAATACGCAGAATTCTCCCGTAAGACAAACAGAAGCAGCACGTGTCCACCTCTCACCTTCCTCTGCAGTTGTTCCATAGCCCTGTCCTGCATTCTCCTCTCGTCCTCCAGCTCTGTTTTACTCTTCCACAGCTCCTCTATTTGTTTCCTCTCCTCCTTTAGCTTCTCCTTCAACTCCCTGTGCTCCTGGTTGAGTTTGGTCAGCTTGCTCTTGAGAGGGAAAGAGGGAAGCATCAGTTTCCAAACACGTTGGTTATACTGCACGCGTGTGTGCGCCTTGTTACCTGCGTGTCCTCCAGGCGAGAAAGCAGGGACTGGTTGGACTGACTCATCTCCTCTTCGCTCCTCCTCACGCTCTTCAGCGTCTCCTCCACCTGGAGCTTTTCCCTCTGAGGAAGGAGAGGAACAGGAAAGAAAAACATCACATCATCTGTGACTGACAGCACCTGTTGAATAAATAAAGGCCTGGCATTGCTTTAGAAGCTGCAGATTGCCAAAAGATTACCCCGCAAAAACTGACTCCAACAGCCGAAGTTTTAAGCGATGATCTTGTGCAATCCATTAGCGCTCAAAGCATGTGTTGTGGAGGACTCTCGTCTACTGCCTGACCAAGATTTAGCTCAATATCTGTAAAACTAACTGATTTATATGCAATATTAAGTTTGACAGTCAGTTTATTGCGGAGGCCATCTTGAATTCAATTGATTCCAAAAGTTAATCGGCTGTTGATGCAAATTTAATGATTAATTTCTGAGAGTTTCATTAAAATCTGTTCTCTGATTCAAGCAATATTATGGGATAAATCTTGTGCCAGCAGGAATTGAATTTGAATTGCTCAGATTGAATCTGAATGTGCATAATTTGAAATTGAATGCATTAAATGAATTTTACTGAATTGAAACAGGATTTAATGATTTTTATCTGAATTAATTTGCTTTCAGTTCCATAATTCAGATTTTTGTGTCACACATCCTGTTCCTTGAGAAAGCCAGCCAGAGTAATCAAACACAGATCCACAGATTTATACTTCACTTTTGTGAAGTTTCCCTTCTGTAATGTAACAGAGTTGATGCAATCCACCATAAAAGTGACAAAAACAGGCAAAATTTTATTTTTCTTCTTCTGCTGCCTTTTATTTTATTTTATTTGTATTGTTTTGTTGTATGTAATGTTTTGTTTTGTTTTTTAAAATGAAATGAATAAATACTATTAATAAAAAATATTAAAATAAGTTGTTTTATCGCAGTGATTAATTTTACCTTTATGTAGAAAATGTTACATTTACATCATGGATCACATATTGATCAGATACTGCTGCTGCTGCTCCATGAATTATCATTTGAATGTAACAGTTGCTACATATAGGTAAAATTAATCACTGCAATAAAATAACTTTGTTTTTTTTTCCCACTTTTACGGTGGATTGCATCAACTCTGTTACGTACAGAAGGGAAACTTCACCAAAGTGGATCATAAATCTGTGGATCTGTGCTTGATTACTCTGGCTGGCTTTCTCAAAGACCAGGATGTGACACAAAAATCAGAATTTTGGAACTGAAAGTGAAAGTAGTCAAACTGAAATTTTAATAAACCAAAATACAATTAAAAAGCAAATTAATTCAAATTCAAAACTTTAAATTCAGTTTCAAATCATTCAATTCAGTTTCAATTTAGTGAAATTTATTTTCAAACCAATTCATTCAGTTTCAAATTATGCGCATTCAGATTCAATCTGAGCGATTCAAATTCAATTCCTGCTGGCACAAGATTTATCCCATACAATATTTCGCAAAACAAACAAACAAACAAAAAAAAAAACCTCATAGCCACAGGCACTTTCATTACCGCCGGCCTGAAATAACAGAATAGTTTGGGGTGTTTTGTTTCTCTGTATCCTCACCTCCAGCTGCTTGGCTCTCTGCTCCATCAGTCTCTCGGTGGTTTTGAACTCCTGGACAGCTTGACTCAGCTGCTCCACCTTGTTGTTCAGTTCTCGGACCCTCCCCTTCAGATGATCTCGCTCCTGGATCAGCTCCTTCAGCTGCACCTTTGCTGCACCTCTCTCCTCCTCCGCCTCCGCCTTCCCCTGACCCAGCAGAGCATTGCTCTACACAGGATGGGACGAAGACGGTTGAAGTCAAAACAAATCGTGCTCCAGCTGTCAGCAAATATCTCCCCTCACCTCCTTGGCCAGCTCTAAATCCCTCAGCAGCTTCTCCAGCTCCTGCTCGTACTCCTCCTTCAAGGCAGCCGTGTATTTATCGTGAGTCTCCACCTCCTCTTTCAGCGCACCCTTTAGGGCTCTGAACTCGCGTTCTGTGTGTTGCAGCAGCTCCTCCTGCTCCTCCTTAATCTGCAGCATCTCCTGAAAGTCCGCACGGAGCTGGGCCAGATCCTGACAAGACGGTCAGCAAACAGAAAAGTCACTGGTCAGGTGTAAGTCTGCGGAGCCGCTGCTGACATTTCAAGTTTTTTTATTTTTTATTTTTACCTTAAGAAGGACTTCTTTATCTGCGTTTATCATATCTGCCTTCTTGGCTCGATCCAACTCATCATGCATCTCAGAGAGCTGCTGCTGAAGGTCTTTCATCTCGGCCTTAGATCTTTCTTTTTCTGTCCTCATCTCATTCAGTCTATGACAAAATGACAAGACAAGAACTACACACTTTACTTAACGCACATATTTTAAGTCAAAATTTTAAAAAAGTATTTTAATCTGCTGTCGGTAACACATTCTGCATAGAAATAAACATTACAGTTCCGCTGATGACCAAACCCAGCATAGGTTTAGCTGGAACACAGCACTGGATATGCATGATGTGAAAAGGTTTTTCTTAAAGTTCCTGTGACATCAATTTTTTAAATAATGCAAATTCATTTTTTGGAAAGACAACACTGAGAACATATTACAAAATAATTTTCATGCTGCTGAGATGAACGGTTGTTGAGATATTTGCATGTGAAGTAACAGGAAGTGATGTCAAAGGGGAATGTCTGCATGAAAACTGAGCTAAGCTAAAATGCTCAACAGCCCAGACTGTGGAGAGGAATCTGATGTTTTAGATTATTTTGAGTCGCTATCAGACAGAAACAAAAAAAGAGTGAGAGTTTGAATCATAATGTTTCAATAAACAAAGACCAGTGAGTTTTTTTAAAGGAGTTCCCCTTTGATGTCACTTCCTGTTTCCCTTTTGCCAAGCCAAGTTCAAAAGAAAATAGGTCAGTTATGTGTCCAAATGGGTAAAATAATGTGTGATTAGCCAAGTTTCTTAAATAGAGCAAAGTTTTCTTTGACTTTTTGTATCTGAAGGATAAGCATGTCACAGGCACTTTAAAGCTGCAGTAAGAAGTTCTGAGAAAACTGTGGACTTAGCCTGAAGTTTTGACTCAAGCATGTTTGACACTGCTCTCATTAGTTGTTTCTGACCGGGAGCTGTGTATTTCTGCAAATGGCTGTAGGACCACAGATTATCTGTCTCATATTCTACTGTCAGGACACAGTGACAGTTTTAACAAATCAGTAAAAAATACATTTTATAGCAGTTCCCTACTGCATCTTTAAGGATAGACCACATTAGTCCCTTTTAAACAGTCAGAATCGGCTATGCCTGTGCATACTTAATCAATTACCAGTGGTGGACACAGCTAACCAAAAAGTTGGCTTCATTAACAACTAATCTACTAAACAAGTCTTTGAGTTAGGGTCCGTGGTATTATGGATCAGGGTTCATGGTTAATTTTAGCTCAGCTAATGCCAGACTGCTAAACAGATTAAAAAAATTAATGGAAGCTAACACTAACCGCTAAGACGACTGTCACTCAGCCCATGTCACGCATCTTCCAGGAGAAGACAGGTGGGTCTGTTAATTTTCTACTGGTTTAATTTAAAGGTGAGTGGGATCATCTGTGGTAACTCAACCAATCAAAACCAGAGTAGATTTGTCTAACTTGTAATATCTCCTGCTTAACCTTTTCAGAATAAAAGCATTTCTTTCATGGAGTTTATGTTTTTATAAATAGCAAATAGCAAATACTTTCTCTAACATATGTTAAACTTATTTAATTTTTGTACATTATTTAAATATTAAATGTTATTTGATTTCTTTTTTATGCTCTTAGTTTAAAGTTTAAAGATAATTTGTTAAATGATATGCCAGTTCCGCTATTAGCAGATTAGCAGAACTATGCAACAGCTGTTACAACCAGTTCACTGTGGCTCACAATTTAATTTAAACTTTACTAAATGAGCTGAAATTTACACTCTTACTTTTGTTTGGTGGACTGAAGTTCGGCCTCGATTTCAGCCAGTTTTTCTCTCAGGTTGCTGAGCTCTGTTTGACTCTTGGTCTTCTCCTCCTGGAGTTGCTTTTTCTCAGCCCTCGCTTTCTCAAAAGCCTTGGCTAAAGTCATCTCATTCTGCAACAGAGGAAAAAACACAGCATCAGTTACAGGAACAAGATATGAGTTGAGATGAATCAGCAAAAACGGGGAGTTAACGCTACACCTTGATCTCGACTTCCAGTTTTTGCTTTAATTGAGACACTTCTTTCGTCAGAGCTGCATGCTTCTCCTGCAGGACATTCATTTTTGTTTCCTGGTCCTACATGTTTAAAACACGAACAACACGGTGTTATCAGGAGAGTAAATCAAAGTCAGATTTTTCTGTCCCCCTTGGTAAACATCTCACTCTCTCCTCCTCCTGCACACTCTCAGCTGTCCTCCACTTCAACTTGTTGATCTTTTGCAGCAGAAGATTGACTTTCCTTTGGGTGGTGGACTCATCATCAGTCGTCCTGAGGAGAAAAACAGTAAATTCACAAACACAGAGATACGATAGAGAGTGCCTAGGAGTAAAATTACATTTTGTTTCCCTCTGCTAAGTGAACACAGATTTAACAGGAATGCATCAAAGTATGTGTGACTTAAATGTTGCCTTGACTCGTCTTCAGTGAGCAGATATGAAAATGGCACAAAGCAGACCCTGGTAGATGTTTAAAGCGTTCCACTTGAAGCGGTTATTTTATCAGAGAAAACATGTTCATGCTCTGCATTCCTGACCACTGTGAGCTTGCACAGCTGGAACTGCAGCTGGATTCCTTCCACACTGCAGTCACTCCAAACTCATCACCAAAAAGACGCTTGTTAAAGGAGACCAAGTTTTTTTTAAAGGGAACACATTTCGTTGGATTAGAATTTGAGTTAAAAACAAACCGTATTGAAAGGGATCCCCGATTAGTTGTAACATTAGACTTTATTTAATAAACATATTTTAACTGTACAATAAAGACTGTAAAAATACTGTAGGCTGTTTAGTTTTTATAATTTTAAAACTAAAAGTTTAAATATATATTACACGGATGGCGCCAATTTATTTGTACGCAAAGCATTCTGGGTAAATGATGACGTGGATAGGTCCTCGGTGTGAGCGAGCTATATCCACCCTGAAGGTTAATCTACGACAATATCTGACGATCGACTCTTTTAAATGAAACCAGAGAGCGTTGACAGAGAGGAGAAGGTAGAAATGTCTCAGCCTGTAACTGAAAATATGGATGGAGGACAACAGTTTGGATTGTTTGTTGGGCTAGCACCGAGCTAATACATATAAGGCAATATAGTGTCAGTGCTAGCACAAAGGCTAACAGGCTAAGCTGAGGTTCTTCTTCCATGAAGCAGCTCTGTTGTCCTCCATCCATATTTTCAGTTACAGGCTGAGTCATTTCTACCTTCTCCTCTCTGTCAACACTCTCTGGTTTCATTTAAAAGAGTTGATCATCAGATATTGTCCAAGATTAACCTTCAGGGTGGATATAGCTCGCTCACACCGAGGACCTATCCACGTCATCATTTACCCAGAATGCTTTGTGTGGAAATAAAATGGCTCTGTCTATGTTAAATTATATTTTTTAAAATTAACAAAACTAAACAGCCTACAGTATTTTTACAGTCTTTATTTTACAGTTAAAATAAATGTTTATCAAATAAAGTCTGATGTTACAACTAATCAGGGATCCCTTTAATTTGTTTTAGATGAGTAATAGTTAATTAAATCATTAGAAGGACTGAGTCAGTATTCTATAACTATGAAAGTATTTTGAAGCTTTATATCAGTATGTTGTGTTAAAATGAGTCCTGTTGAACAATTACTAACTGAGTTATCTTCTGCTGCTAAAGGCCCATTCACACTGTAATGTTTTAGACAACTTATGCAGACTTATAAAAATTTGTTTTGACTAAATTACTCATGTAGGTTATATATTTGATCTAATCAATGACATTACAGCGTGTCTACGTCCAAAAGAGGATCTCAGTAGAATTATTTTTATTCCGTCTTCAATGTAGACATTTTTAGTTTTAGACAAAATTTTCATAAGTTGGCATAGGTTGTCTACATTGATAGTGTGACAGGGTCTTCACTGACTTGAGGAAAATTTAGCCCATTTTCTTTTTTTTCACAAAACAGCTTCAGACCTATCATGAGTGTTGCTTTGACTCATTCATGCATGTTTGAGAAATCCTTGAATCTCCTATAGTAGCCATCCGGAGCTGTCTAAACCTAAACAAAGCACCGCCCATTTACCCAAAGCTCCTCCCTGGAGCTCAGTCTGCAGCTGAGCTCCCGCCTCACAGAGCACCCCTCCCCCACACAGCTCCACCAGACTAGTAGCAAGAGGACTATTTCTTTGCAAATCACAATGATTTCATTGCAAAATGTTTCTTAAAAATGGAGGATGTTCATGACTTATTTGCCAAACATAGCTTCATAATGATCTAAATTTATATTATTTTCACAAAAAGTAGATTAATATTGACATATGTACAGTATGTATGAGAGAATCACTGGGAGACATATTACCAAGCAGAAATGTCTTGTAGGACCCTCTGTACTCTCTGGCTACGTTCACACTGCAGGTCTTAATGCTCAGTTCCGATTTTTTGAAAAAATCTGATCTTTTTGTGTGAACGTTCACATTACATTTTAAATGTGACCTG
>NW_013952698.1:610246-624793 GCF_001266775.1 Austrofundulus limnaeus
AAAAAAAAAAAAAAACTGAGTCCCTACATTGCCCTATTCCAAAACTATATTATTTAATATTGCTTCTTTTTTAACAACAAAATACAACACTCCTACAAAAGGTTGTAAACAGAATGACATACTGTTGTGAAGACGTGTTGAAGTGGCAGTGTTTGAAACTGTACGAGGTTCTTAAAGAGTCAGAAGCCAATTTCAAGGCATTTAAATAGAAAGGCTATGATGAGTCAAATTTATTTTTGATATATACAGCATTTTCATAACAACTGAAGGTAACATAGTTACTTAATTGTGGTATAGATGTGAACTATATGCCTGGAAAATACATAACACCCACACTACCCCTTTAAGCTCTGGGCATCACTGATTGAAAACTACTGGCATCCCTAAAATTAAAATATTTACCAATCTTGCAGCACGATCAATGTTCTTCAAAATTTCTCAGCCCAGATGTAGAAGAAACAAGCCCTGATCATGGTGCGTACCTTCACGTTTTGCAGTTAAGGTTCTTTTTCCTAAATTTTTCCATTTCAGTTTGACAAGATATTTTTTAAAACATTTTTGTACCAAGCCTCAGTGTGTTTTTTTTTTTTTTTTTTTTCGTTTTTGTTGAAGTGCAGAAAGCTAGAGCCAACAGTTTGTTTAGTTAATCTCACTAAAGCCCACAGAGCCACAGGTTGTATCTTGTTTGGCTTCAGAAAGTTTGCGCAAAATGCCCAAGTCCTAATCCAAAACACCAGTTTGTTTTTCTTTCTACGTAACAGCTTTAAGTCACATAACAAACAAAAAGGCATTACGTGTAATTTAGTGAGCTTTAGAGGTTTTTGTATGTTTGCACATTGTCAAAAGTCCTTTTTTCCAACCGACAAGTTGAAATGTCCTTTGAAAACGTGCACAGGTGCACCATAAAACCCAGTTTAATTAAAGTGAATAAACATTTTGAGACACTTACCCATTCTTCAGGTAAGTGAACAGTATTTGCTTTGTTGTGTCTTCAGGTGGATCGACTGAGAGCTCTTGCTGTCCTTTCAGAAGATCAGGAGTTACCTGGTTAGAAAACACATCAGCGAATAAATACAGTTTGATAAATGAAAACTGCTCCGACTACGAGCTCTTTACCTGTGCTTCTCTGTCTTCAGATTCATCGGTTTGGTCGACACGTGGCCTGAAGGCAGAGGGTTTCTCTGCTTTCTGAGTCTGCTGGGATACAGTCTCTTTGCCGTGGTGGGCTCTGAACAGCGCGCCAGGCTTGTTCTCCTCCACTTTGTTGGTAAAAGTGGACTGTCCACCGAGGAGTCGAGCTCTGGCTGACCCCGGAGGATAGACCCCGCCTGAGGTTTCTCCTCCGCTACCTTTCACAGATGAGGGTCTGCTAGACGACGAGGATGAGGAGGAAGAGTCTGGGATTCGACTGCCGTCCACACTGCGGGACCGCCGGCAAGCTTCTGGGTCCAGTCTGTTCCTTGGACCTCTTCCTCTCCGCAGGCTGGTGTTGAACTGGCTGATCAGCTTCCCGACAGACATGATGTTGTCTGTGTCCACTGAGTTTGGGGACTGTGGGTCGGCGTGTGCGCCTGAGGGGAGCGTCTCGTTTTGGATCACCTCAGCTGGGTCTGCTGCTGGACTCTCAGCGGGCAAAGGAATCCTTGGTTTGGCTACAGGAAGTGTGTGTGGCTGTCTGGACCCAAACGTTGAGGCTGTTTGGAAAGGAGTGACAAAGTTATTACTTTCAGGCTCATAAGGTCTCAAGGTCTCTGGGTGGTTCTGATACTGAAACAAAGAGGAGTTTCCAGTCCTCTGTGGCTCAGATGGAGACTGCCGTCCATCCACGGACCTCCTCACCACTCCTGGGTTGTACCCTGCCTGGTGAGTTATGACAGAAATGTCCTGGTGGCTCTCCTGGCCGGAACTATTCAGAACCACGTAGGGTTGACCTTTAATGCCCTGAACCTGCACCCTGACTCCAAACAGGTTGTCCTGGCTGGCTCTGGGACAGTGTGGCGCCGGCGGCATGTAGCCCCTCTGAATCCTGACATCTGGGGAGCCACTCAGCCTGTGAGACTCCATTCTGCTTCTGATGGATTTGTTGGTAATCTAGTGAAAACACAAATATGCAAGTTAAATGGAGGCTACACAGCCCTGCATGGGAGAGTGAATGGAAAACTGATGCATCATGACGGTATGGCCAGAGGCTCTGGGTACGGCTAAATAAAGTGTTTACAAAACAGTGGAGCTGAGTCGTGTGCGCACAGTGACAGACGTCCTGAGAGCTCCTCTCGCAGCTGCGAGCAGCCAACATAAAGACAGAATAAATGGACCCCGCTGAGAGGCTGATAATGCTGTGCAATGAAAACAGCTCCTTCTGTGTGCTAATGACAGGAATACTATTGTCCAGCTCCGCTGAAGCAACTGCATGACGACCGCAACTGGCCGAAAACACCGAGGTGTCGTCACCCACTTCACGGTATACCGCTAGAAAAATATGCTTGTCAACAAATACACTATTATGAGGCAGAAACACCCGAACACAAGTGTGTTTGTGCAGAAAACAATCATGCATCATCTCAAGAGACCCGTCCCGTCACAGGTCACGGTGAAAGGAGGACGAATAAAACAGATAAAGAAACAGAATTTAACTTTGTTAACAAAGTCAGAGGTAATGGGATGAGAAACTGACCATTAAAAAAAAGAGAGTTTCAGAAACTTAAATGCTACTAGAGATCATGAGGTCAGTGGATGGCACAGGGGATTTAATGAGAAGCAAGAAGAAGGTGGTAAAGGTACAAAACACAGACTTGTTATAAGTTCTTTGATTCTAAAATGTTTAAAAGTTTATAACAATTATTTAAAAAATGTCAGTAATGTTTGGTTGTGTACTGATCATAAGTTTTGTTGGGTATATTCACGCCACAAAATGTGAACAAGTTCCCTCTAGTTTCCAAACAAGTTGTAAAGTAAACATATGAGTTTGTAGACAGCTGTTCCTTTGTGTTTTTTTCTTCTAGTACTTCCAACTAATATACGTACTTTCATTGCTCCCTAGCTGACAACTACATGTCAGGCTTTTGTTTCTGACTTTTAAAATATAAAATGTTTCAGAAAAATGAGTATCACTAAGAACTAATGTTTTGTTTAAAAAAATGATGGTGTAAGTCAGGGGTCCCCAAACTTTTTCCTGTAAGGGCCACATAACTTTTCCCTTCTCTGGTGGGGGGCCGGAGTCAGTTTGTAACAGAAAAAGTGTGACTATTGCAGGAGTGCCTAAATGTAAACATTTATTCTTTTCCAGAAAGCACAATCAAATAACCCTCTCTGGGTTCTTCACAGTATGTATTCTGCTGAGCTAACAGTCCACTTTTTAGCTTTGAGAGTTTGTTTGCTCGCATTTGGCCTTGCAAGCTATCATACTTGTCTTTGTGACGGGATTCATAGTGTCGCTGCAGATTGTATTATTTGAATACCGCCACCACCTCTTGACAGATGAACAAAAAAATAATCGTTTGTCCACTGAAGCTTAAATGCCCTGCATTCTGAATCAATTTTTCTCTTACCTAATCATTTCGCCATTACTCCGCTCTCTCTTTGAGAGGGGCAGGTTTAGGATTTTTTTCTGGGGGTTGCCAGATAGGGGCACAGACCGCAGAAGGGTGGAACAGAATGTCACGTTATATGCATGTATGTATGAAATAGTTACTAACTAATAATAGTTAATGAAAATAGTTCATAACTAAGGAACATTTTATTGCAAAAGTCCAACTTTGTAATCAAATATAAATACACATATATGAAAAAAAAAACTAAATGCTCTCTGGTATTGTTCTGGGGGCCGGACCAAATGGAGAGGCGGGCCGGATCCAGCCCACGGGCCATAGTTTGCGGACCACTGGTGTAAGTGAAAGGGTAGGGTCAGCTCTGCCTCCAACATACACCCTGATAACCTCATACACATTTACACACAAACACACACAAACCAACCACAAACTGTAGCTGACTCACTGTCTGCTAACATTTGTTAAATAAAAAGTTTTATCTCGCAACACAGAACCAGATTATTGTTACACATTTTGATGTAAGACTGTTCTAACCCTCCTGCTGCCCTTGGGTCAAAATGACCCACCAGGACACTAACAAGCCTCATGGGTCATATTAACCCAAGTTCTACTTCAGTTCTGGTCCAGTGCTGCTGTTCTTGTTTAACACTGCTTTCCTGACTGTCACTAACTGAACTTTTTATATTCAATTTCATATTTTGAAGTGACAATAATTACATTCTGATAAAAGCAGTCTGATAGTTCAATTATTGGTTATTTTTTAAGTTATAGTTTTTGAGGTATACTAATTGTCACTCCCTTCCTGTTTTAGGACCACCCATGAGGATTTTTTTTACCAATAAATGTTTTTGGTGATTTATTTACTATAATGCTGCTACATAATACATTATAACTATACAGCCATTAAAAAGTTAAACCCAAACACCACTGGAGCTTCTGAACCCTTCAACAAAACCAAACGTACCTAAAAGCATAATTTAGGCTGTCCGAATCGTTGTAAATTAATATGTTTGGTGAGTTTCAGTTTCATGTAAAACAGTCACTCTTGAACTATTTTCAGTTTGCAGCTTCATGTAGTTCACTTAAACCAACAGAACTGATGATAACATTTAAGCTAATTCATAAAAGCGTAACTAAGTGGGCGGTAGACAAACTTATTTTTTATTTATTTATTTTTTAGTTTTAGCTGAATCATAAACTGTAGCCACAGGAGACAACTACTTAAAGTCATTTTTGTTGAGAAACTTACCCCGCTGTATGTGTCCGCTAAGTGGGCAGCGGAGCCTCCTCCTCTGACCGATCAGACCGCTCTGTCTCCGGCCGGACTCGATCTACCCGGCCCGCTCAGAGAGGCGGTTCTCTCCGAGGCGTCTCGTCACGTGACCGCAGCTGCTCGGCATGACGTCATGGATCACCCCCACTCAGGTCTGGGACTTGATTGACAGCTGTCTATTTTATTGATGCTGAGGCAGGAATCACGCGGTTGTCCTGTTATTTATTTTTGTGTACAAGTTGTTTATTATATTTGGAAGCCCATTTCCGCCACCCTGATAAAAAAATAAAACTTGTATCTCATAATTATGAGATAGCTAAGTCATAATTATGAGATACAAGTTTTATTTTTTTTTAATCAGGGTGGCGGAAATGGGCTTCCATAATTATAATAGTTTATTATTAATCTTATAATTTATGTAATCTATGCTGCTAAAATAATTATGTATGTTTTTAAAAATGTTTTAATAAGTCTAGTCTTGCAAAACATGTGATTAGCTTGTTTCATCATGATTTTTATTTTCTTTACTGTTGTAGCAACGTCCAAATTTATTTATTAACTCACTGCATCCTAAAAGATTAAAAGCTTTAATAACATATCTTTTTTGAAAGCCAAGCCCATGTTTTCTACAACATTAAAAGGTTTGAGTGATCAAACATGAAAAAGATTTGAAAAAGACATTTATTGCTACATTGTTATATAGACACATGCCTTTAACTCAAACTGTACACATCCTGTACATAATATGTCATGAGTACGTCAGATTTATTTTGTCCACACATCACTTGCTCTACATCACCGTGATGCTCAGAGGATATAATGTGGTTACATCTAAACGTCACAGAAACAGTCCTCATGAGGGAAACAATTAACAAACGCAACCAGAGACATCATTAAATTCACAATTAAAAGGTAACTTATAAATTAAAAATAAAAAAAGCCCTGACTGTTCTAGTAAAAGCTCAAACCGGTGCCAAGCTTGTTTGACTATTTTTTGGAGGGGATTCATTTTGCTGAGAAGTGGGATTCTGTCCACCTTTCAACAGTGCACACAAAATAAAACACATTTTCAGACGATATCAGATGCTAAATAACATTCTTGGAGGATTTGTTCATTCACAGAATGCTCAAATCCCTGCAATATCACACACACACACACACACACACACACACACACACACACACTGCAGTAAAACTGAAACATGTCTGAAAACACAAATGTGATCTCATTGGAAGGTTTATGCAGCAGCCTAAATAACTCATCCAGCGATTCATTTCTTTCTCCCACTTTCTGTTTAGAGTCGTCAAAAGCTGGCGCATGTCTCCAGCGGTCAGTGGGTGAGAGGTGGGCTGTAGCTTGGATGGGTCACCAGTCCATTACAGGGTCACATAAAGCTGAACGAGATCATTCATAGTGACAATTTAGAGTTGCCAGTTAAGCTAACCTGCATGTTTTTTGGGCTGTAGAAGAAAACCCAGACAGGCATGAGGGAATAAAACAAGCTTCACTCAAAAAAAGCTTCATCTGGGAGTCAAACCTGCGACCTATTTGCTGCGAGGCAACAGTCCTAACCACCCGTACTACCATGCAGGCTGCAGTAAAAGATGCACTAAAAATGTGAGTCACAAACCCGTTTGAATCTGCCCTTTTTTGTCCAAGTGCTGAAACAGAAATAAATATACAAAATATATACAAAACATCTGCAGATTACAATGCATTCGTCCGGTTTACAAGAAGAGTTTATAGGCACCGAGTTAAAAATCCGTTTGGGAGGAGAGGAGATGATTGTTCGACTGCGTCACATGTCAGTGCTCGCTCTGAATTTACAGGAAACGCCGGACGCCCAACGGAGCTGGACGTTCATCATCCAGCATCTAGACGTCAAAGAAACAGTGCGTCAGAAATAATCCCAAACACAACACGTTCTAAGAGCGTCGCTTTTCTGATGATCAGTAATCAACCCATGAATTAGTTACTTGATGGCAAGCTTTAAGCTGTCAGAACCAGGCGCTCAGAGGTGGCCCATGGGGTTTGACGGGTCGCTCAGACTTGGATGGAAAGTGAGGTGCACAGATTGTGGGTCTGTCATGACGACGGAGGCCTTCTCCTCCTCCTGTCTTCGCAGACACGCCGCCTTGGGGTTCAGGTTCCTTTCTGCAGGAGGCGACAAAAAATAATGTTCATTTCACTGAAGGAAGAGCTTCAAATCTTTAGCATCCAAGTGTTTTAAAAATCATAGTTTTGTTTTCTCTCCACCAAATAAAATAAAATGAAATAAACAATTCCTCACAGCTTTGATTTTAAAGGAGACATATTGCTTTTAAATCTTACTTTTTCACATTTAAATCGTTAAGTTGGGTTATACTTAAAGTGGAAGTGAAATATTTTGGTTTGAAATCCAGGATGCTGTAGCTCTACAAGCCCCTCTAGAGCAACTCGTTTTGGTGCTGTCTCTTTAAATCCAAACGAGGCACTTCACACCCCGCCCCCCCCTCCAGGTCTCACGCTGCATTCCAGTTTTATTGTGAGGTCATAATTTCAGACTTCCAGAAATTATGATCATACCTGAGCGTGCGTGACATCATTTCAACATGGCTGCTCCTTTCATTAACAAAGAGTGAAACTCTTACTTTTACAATTTTTAGCAGTTCTGTTTTGTTTACTTTACATTAAGTCAGTCATATTTGTTGTACTTTATAGTAATTATTAGGCTGTATGTTTTAATGTTGTTTGTACTCAAAATGCTGTGTAGAGCGCAATTGTTGTGTAATTGTTGCATTATTCCATCAGAGCAAGAAATAAAAACAGTTTTAATCTGACATTCTGACAAGCTGCAAACTGGAAAGTTTTTAACTCGGAATTGACGTCAATCCCACTTAATAATTTCAAGTCACGTTGCAACTAGAACGCAGCATCACTCCCAAGGATAATTGTCCACGCTGCCCTGTTGGGCCATATTTCTAGTTTGGTAGCAAAGATACGAACAGACTGAAATATATGATGCAAACAGAAAATAACGATATTTGCGCTGCACCGGGAGAGACTAAATTCAAATTTTCTGCACTCCTAGAGACTCCAAGTACACAACAAAATGCATTTAATGGCTAAAAAAAGTGAATTTTGTTTGAGATGACTCCTTAAAATCATGATGATTATTTTCTAAAATTAATCAAACAGCCTTTTGGGATGCTAAAAATGTTCTAAAATCAAGCCAGCTGCACAAACAGGTTGTTCAAGAATGTCTTTTTTCTGTCATCATTTTTATAGTTTCAGCTTACTGTGCTGCCATCATGTGGTTAAAACTACTCAAACAAGCTAAAACTGTCATCTAATAATGATTTATTTTGATTCCTTCGTGGGTGCCGTCATCTCCCTGTGATGCACTGACCTCTGACCTGCTGCTCCAGGCTCAGGATCACAGCCACGGCCTGGTGCAGCACCAGCAGTTTGGTCTGGGGCTTCTCGCTCTTCAGGTGCAGCTGACACATGTGGCCCAGCTCCTTAAAGGCCTCGTTGATGTCCCGCACTCGCAGGCGCTCGCGGGCGTTGTTGGCCATCCTCCTCTCGCGCTCGCGCTCGGCCTTCTGCTCCGGGCTCAGATCCTCGTCCTCATGGATGCTAACATGAAGGAGCCAGAGACAAACCGAGTAAATAAAACTTGTTTAGTGTATCATATATCATCAAAGAGCTGATTCTACACATCTTTCAGGTGATTTCGTAATAAAATTGAATTGCCCTGTGTGTGTGGAGGGTTACCTGCTCCTCGTGCTGTTTTCTCCATTTGTTTTGTGTTCGCTCTCCTCGTCTGATCTCGGGCTGTCAGAGCTGTGGCCATGGCTGGTGTGCATCGTCTCCTCCCTCTCCCTGCTTTCCATCTTCAGCTCCAGGTTGTCCTGAACTCCTGCACACAATAAAATATTAAAACTTATATTTAACTTACTTACTTAATAGTTTGACTTTGGCTCTTGATAAGATAAAAATTAAAACCCCCACCTCCTCCGTCCTGCAGGAGCGTGGCCCTCTGCCTGGCCAGGAATGGGTGGGCGTTTTGTGTGCTGCTCTGGAAAGATGAGTGATTGTTGTTCATCATGACGCCATCAACCTTCACGAGACACAAACAACACAAACGTCATCATATGCTGGTTGTTGAGTGTTCAGCTGATCATGGTCTTAAATAGGTCTCATATTAACAAAGTTACAACTTGTTAAATCTTTCAAACACTTTTAAAGGGATCCCCAATTAGCTGTAACAGTAGACTTTATTTGATTAATATACAGTATATTTTAACTGTAAAATAAAGACTGTAAAAATACTGTAGTCTGTTTAGTTTTGTAAATTTTTAAAAATATATTTTAACACGGATGGAGCCATTTTATTTAAATGCAAAGCATTCTGGGTAAAATGATGACGTGGGTAGGTCATCGGTGTGAGCCTGCTAGCAAGCTATGGCCACCCTGAAGGTTCATCTTGGACAATATCTGATGATTGGCTTTTTAAAATGAAACCAGAGAGCGTTGACAGAGAGGAGAAGGTAGAAATGACTCAGCCTGTAACTGAAAATATGGATGGAGGACAACAGAGCTGCTTCATGGAAGAAGAACCTCAGCTTAGCCTGTTAGCCTTTGTGCTAGCGCAGATGCTATATTGGCTGTGTCCAAAACGACAGGACGGGTCCTCCGGAGGACCCAGACTCCCCGGTCTCGGAGGGCCGGGTCCTTGGTAGACCGGGAAGACCGGAAAAAAAGAGTCTGTGGATTTGGACGGTCTAGCCTCCCCTCCTTACCCCGGCGTATACGTCTTGTCACCTAGCAACTGTGACGACGCTAAACAAGCAAACTTAAATCAAAACTAGAAAAATATCAACACATTAGCATTATTAATATCACAAAACTATAAAATTAACTTAAAGGTATCATTTGAAGAACTAATTGACCTGCTGTAGGTTCATGTTTATTTCGCGTTTTTTATGACAAAAAATAATATTTAAAAACATGTCCATACAAATGATAAAAGTATTAGAATTACAACCGCTAATTTTTTTTAATTTTTAAATCACCATATTTTTATTTAAAACATATTCTTTTCTCTCGCTTCGTCCGCCATTACTAGCTTAAAAAAATCTCCGGTCAGGCCGCAATGCATTATGGGATATGCTGGGCCGGGAAGGATCCATCAGACCTGTCCTTCGATTCGGGGAAAAAGAAGGACGTATTTGTCGGACGCATCGGAGGAGTCTTCCGTTTTGGACGTCCTTCGTCGCGGCGCTGTGACGTATGCGGCCGACAAATTCGACCTTCAGAGGGCCCGTCCTGCCATTTTGGACACAGCCATTGCCTTATATGTATTAGCTCGGTGCTAGCGCGACAAACAAGCTAAACTGAGGTCCTCCATCTATATTTTCAGTTACAGGCTGAGTCATTTCTACCTTCTCCTCTCTGTCAACGCTCTCTGGTTTCATTTAAAAGAGTCGATCRTCAGATATTGTCSWAGATTAACCTTCAGGGTGGATATAGCTCGCTCACACCGAGGACCTATCCACGTCATCATTTACCCAGAATGCTTTGTGTGTAAATAAAATGGCTCCATCCGTGTTAAAATATATTTTTAAAAATGTACAAAACTAAACATCCTACAGTATTTTTACTGTCTTTATTTTACAATTAAAATATATGTTTATTAAATAAAGTCTAATGTTACAACTAATCGGGGATCCCTATAACATCTAAGCCAAAATCCACTTGTTAATTCTCAGTTCAAAGTGGATCTCAGGCTTTACAGAGTTAATTTAATCTCAGATAATGTCTCTTATTTTATCCATTCTTTTCATGAATGAGCCTTTTCTATATGTATTTTGGAAAAAATGAGAGCAGGAGAATTTATTACATCCCTGCAAACTATTGAGTTTTCACAAACTCTGTATCGTACTCCAGAGAAACTTATCTTTACCTGCAGAAACCTTCAAACATAGCTGGAGTAAAACTGCTGAAACTGAAAACCAGCAGCCACCAGTTTCCATTCACACATCCCTGTTTTAAATACTTTCAGAGTAAAGTTTGTTAACCATGGCTGAAGCGTGACACGTGAGGGGTAAAGAGTTGCCCGAGCCCGGGTGGATGTGGTGCGGCTTGTTCAGCAAGCCGTGGAGGTCGGTGGTCAGCCCAGCCGTGGGGCCCACAGCGTGGTTCCTCAGGACATGGATGACATCATCCAGTCTGTCCAGACGGTCCTCCACTTGAGACTGAAAAAAATCAGGAGACATTGCTTTTAGCATCAAGAAACAATTTTTAATCAGTTCCATCAAAACACCAAAATACCCATGATAAACCATCTTTGTTTAGAGATAGTCCTTTCCAAAAATATATATATATTTTTTTCTCCACCATTTAAAAATTCCCCTCAGTTATTACATATTTCAACACACAATCAAAGTTTAAAGGCAACAAGATCAGGATAAAGTGAGGTAGGTGTAGAAAAACATTTAAAAATGCCTCCATTGTTGTTGTGAGTTCTAAAACGGGCATACCAGTAACCATAAACAGAGACATTCACTGACCTCCCTGTGGAAAGTGTTTTTATCTCAGTTTTTCCTCATTGAAATACTATTGGTGTATGAGTAAATAGTGAAAATTCAAATGAAGATGCCAGTTTTTAAAAGTTTCTGGAGCAGTAAAGATAAGGCATTAACAGAGGATCCATTTGGTCCTCTTGGAGTTGGTTTGGAAAGTTTTCCTTGACAGCAGGTTGACTGAAGTGATGCAGAACACCAGAGATCTCTTGTCACTTTATTTCTGCCTTCAATCTGACCTTGATTTCTTCTCTTTGTTGTTTTGTAAAATTTAGTTTTGTTTGCTTGTTACAGTGCTCACAGTGTTCACATGCTTCATTCAGACACCAGTGATGTGACTGATTTCCGCTCCCATGATGTCAACTTTAGATGTAGACTTTACCTCATTTTAATGTATTAATTTATGTTGTGTCGTATTATGAGCTGGATCATAACATCTGAAGGCTAATCTGGGATTTAAACTCCTTAGATTTGCAAAAAAACTTATATTTAAAAAAAGTTTTGTGAGTTAAATGCAAAACATTCTGGCAGATAATTAGGTTATTTTTTGTTATTGAGGAAACTGTTGTAGACAGATTTACAACGATACAGCTCTCACAGTTTTAATATGGTTGCTAACCAGACATCCCTATGAATTCCCAGGGTCTTCAGTTCCCAAGGTTTAATTGTTTTAATAATCACAACCCCCCACCGCTGAATTTAAATCCACTCTAACCCTTAAATCCTGAACATAATCCCTGTCTGATTGTGTACATATTAGTGCAATGCTGAAAAATGTTTTCCTAGTTCCCACTGACCTGGAGTACACAAGACTCTGAGAGCACTTATGTCTTTTAAAAAAATCTCATTGAAGTATAGGAACGACTTTTGTGAACTAGTGAAAATTTGATTTTGACACTTTTAAAATTTTAGAAAAATTAAGATGAAGTGAAAGAATGTATATTGTATGGCTCGGGTTATGTTGAGGATGACTCTCAGCATATTGTATTTTATCTAAATATCTGTAAAACTGAATGATTTATTGATGTTTTTGTCTTTGCTAAGGCGGAGTAGCTGTGGCAGCTGTCTTGGACTTGACTCCAGAGTCAGTTGTTGAAGCTGTTGATCACTTCCTGTGACTTTCATTAAAATCTGTGTGGTCTTTCATAAGATATTATTGCTGACAAACAGAAACACATACAAACAGTTACCCACATTCATGGCAGCAGGTGATAACAATATTTATGCATACTACTTAATAAGTGATTGTTATTACTAAAATGGTCTACACTCTTCTTTGATACCTGCATTTCACTATTATCAATTATTATAAGCCCTTTTAACCATATGTTTCTGTTTAATATTTAATTATTTGACATTTTATTACATTTAGCTCTCCTAAATTTAATGGATAATTAACTGAATTATTAATCTATGTCTTATCTCAGTATTAAAATGCAAACAGGTAATAGAGGAAAAGCTCTTCACCATGGATATAAGCGAGGACTCGTAGTGCGGTGAGACGGGGGCCTGAACTGAACTGCGAGACCACATGTTGGTACCTGAGATGGGGAGAACAAAAGAGTTAAAGCAAAACATAAAACATGTGAAATTAAATTATATTTGAAGCAACAAGCTGTGGGATTTTCTCTGTCTTGCCTGTAGCTTCAGTCGGCAGCGGGGATGGAGACCTGACGGGTGTGGAGGAGCTGGAGGGGAAGCTGCTGCTGGTGTGATCCGGGGAATAAATCTGACAGAGAAAAATGGATCAGTGTGTCAGTTCTGTGTAAACTTTAACATCTGCTGCCACAACCATGAGGCTCCCTGTAACCTGATCTAAACTCATCAGTTCTTGTTATTTTACAGCCAATAAAGAGTTTTACTAGACAAGAACAGCACTTATTTAACATGCATTACACTGCAGGCAAGGAGGATGTTTTGCTTTACTCCTCTGGGTCTCTAAGGTCCTGGTTTTATGACCTGACCTGGCTGCTTCAGCATAACGGGGCCATAGATGAGCTGCCTTAATGGGATTGAGGTGGCGTGTACTTACAGAGGCCAGAGCTTTTCCCAGCGTGTCTCCTGTCTGGGACGCTCCTGACACATTTCCATGGCTTCCTGAGACTGAGAAAAAAAAGAAAACATTTACTGTAAAATTATGAGCAAGAAGTGGAACTAAGCACAGCAGAAATTGAGCCTCACCTGTTGAGTGCTCTGAGGTGTTGACTGACGGAGTGCGAGGAACCGTGTTGTTGCGATGAAAGGTGGACATGGGTGGAAGACCTCTGTTCATGTCAGCAGCCATCACCGAATGCGGAGAGAAGTTCTGAACAGACAGCAAGTGCTCATTAAAACCCCACACAAAACACTGCCACGTCAGCATGTGGGGCGGAGAGAGAGACATGAGCTGACCAGGTGACTGTGTGCCGGCGGCAGGTTGCTGTAGCTGCCCGCCTGGGGCTGGTGGTTAGTGCTGACTCCCAGCGCTCCTTCATAGCCCTGCTGGCTGAGCCCATTCACAGCATTCCAGATGTCAGGCGAACCGCTCATCCCTTCTAAAATGAACAACGATGTGTCAGAAAGTGGATCAGCATCTCAAACAGACCGAGCATCTTTGGAAGCAAGGCCTCAAAACAAAGTTTAACAAGCCAAACTGCAGACAAACAGTTTTTCAGTGAAACCTCAGCTACAGTTGCATTTTAGCTGTTTATTATTATTATTATTATTATTATTATTATTATTATTATTATTATTATTTTAACACAATTGTATTGAGCTAAATACTGATTTTCCTGCATTTTCAAGACAATGCTGCGTAGTATTTGGATGAACAGTTTTCTGTCTTCCTTTTAAATAGCCGTTCATTTCAGTATCATTCTTGGATGTTTTTGCATCTATTAGAGTTGAGGCATCAGAGGGTGGCGATGTTGCTTAAGCTGCCCGTTTCTGGGATAACCTTCTGGTTTACAAAAGTAAATCAGAAAAAATAAAGAAAAAAGTGACATTTTTGTAAAAGTCTCTTTTTAAGAGGTACACATATTTGACACTGGATTTCCTTCAGCTCAGATGTGGCTTTGAGATGAGTAAGTAGGTAAGTAAGTAAGTAAGTAAGTAAGTAAGTAAGTAAGTAAGTAAGTAAGTAAGTAAGTAAGTAAGTAAGTAAGTAAGTAAGTAAGTAAG
>NW_013952698.1:625832-627316 GCF_001266775.1 Austrofundulus limnaeus
AAATAAATAAATAAATAAATAAATAAATAAATAAATAAATAAATAAATAAATAAACAAACAGTTAAAGGGCACCTTCATACCAGATTTTTACACTAAAATCATCCTGAAAAAATGACTAAGTTATTATGGTTTTGGTTAAATGATATAATGTTTTGTGCAATCTCAATGCAATATCAGTATGAGTTGTGAATTACTTTCAGCTACTACCACGCCAAACTTTAGCTTCTGTAAACATAGATGAGATGTAGGTATTTTTGTGTTTTTAGAGTCAGTCAGTTGACCATTATAAAATGTGTTAACTTCAAAAGCTTTTTAGTTGTTGATGTACCTTCACTGATTTCTTTTCTGAGAATTTTAAACCTATCTGTCAGGTGTTCTATGAGATGTTTTGCTAACACTACAGAAAAACACACACAAGGACGTTTGCAGAAATGTTATCGCCCATTTGCTGATGGGAAATAGTTAACAAGAACATTTTTACACACGTATAAACAGCTTTTGTTTAACAAAAAATATCCCAACTTAAAATGGTATTACCACTGGTTTCAGTCAAACACAATAAAAAAATTGGACCTCATCAAAAAACAGGTAGTAAATTTTAATGAAACATTAATGAGAAATAAAAAAAATGAAGATTTTAGTTGCTGATCATCTGAGAGGAGAAAATTTGCAATGGTTTGTTTGTAATTCTCAATCCTGATTCAGGATTAAATCCAGATTTTTCAGAGACATTGTCCCTGCAACATGTCTAATTATTCATATAATAGGCTATTCAAACTAACTTATCTCCACTAACAATTTGACAGGTTATTGTTAAAACATAAGTGTCATCCTTTTAGAGGGTTTGAACTCACCAAAGAAGGCGTTTGCAAACACATTGTTGGGGGTCTTGTTTGATGGCAGCGAGCTCTGGTTGAAGCTGTCCATACTGAGAGGCTGGCCATAAATCTGAAAAGATCAAACAAGATATCATCTGAGATTGAAAAACACATTTCTTCCTGTGTTTGTGTCACTCGGAAGAATCTGGAAAAACTGCGAGTGGAAGTCACTGCATTATGAATAAAAACAAGACAAAGCAAGAGAGCCGAGGCACACTTAGAGCTACTGCGATAATCCGTAAGCTGCAGATCCATGCACCTCCTTATCCGGATTTAGGAACCATTCACCATGAGAAATCCCAGCACTAATCGTGACCGTGGACTCAGAACACTGGGACACCATTTTTTTTTCAAAATAAAAGCACACTTCAAGCATTATCAACAACACCAAACAGACTCCTGCACTCATTATCCTCCAAAAGCAAAATTATCTATTTTTATATTTGAACCCAACTCTGTCACGTATCTGCACGTGTGCACCAGAGGAGATAAGATGGTTGCTCACTCAGGCCCACCAAGAGGCCGCGGCTGCACCTGCACAGCTCGGAGTTTGCTTTGATGTGCCCCAGGAATTGAGAGAGAGAGAGAGAGAGAGAGAGAGAGAG
>NW_013952698.1:628316-630956 GCF_001266775.1 Austrofundulus limnaeus
CCCCCCCCCCCCCCCCCCCACTCTTCTCGGGCCTCAAGCTGAAAGGTAAAAGAAATCAGAATACGATAAAACGCTGTCTTTAGAACAAATAGTAACAAGTTCTGCAAAACAAAACGCAGCATCAGGACGAGAGCTAAGTGAAACATCAACTTGTTATTCGAGGCCCAAGCTTTGCTCCACCAACTCCAGCCACATGCAACCAATTTTCTGCCTCTGTGATCCACGATGTCTGGATATGGTTAGACTCTCGGAGATCAAAGCTGCCTTTGATAATGGCTGCGGCGGTGCAGGGGCTGCTCCAACATAGCAGGGTTAAATCAAATAGAAATAGAAGCAATCTGCTTCATGTCAAGATGTTTTTTTTTTTTACTGCTGCCAGGCTGAGCAAACAGGAAGTCTCACTGTGGCAATTCAACAAAGAGTTTTCATTTTTACACTGAAAGTAGAAGACAAAAATATATAACACTTTTATAAATACATGGAATAATGCAGGAAATAAAGTAAGAATAACCTTATTATGACATTTATTTTGAATCGTTTTTTGCAGTGCGAAGGTTCAAAAATCCACTTATAACTTTATAATTTCAACACATAATTTTGACCAAGCTTTAACTCCAAAAACTGCAACATTTAAAGTGGTGACGTTTTGGAAAAACAGCCTTTTTCTACACTCTAAAAAAACGCACAAACCAGAGTTGTGTTGAATTAGTAGTAGACAAGTAAACACAACTGCAATTTAAAGCACAAATTTGTCATGAAACACACGAAACAAACAAGGACAGCAGCAGTGAAGACACATTTGATGCCTTCATCACTAAAACACTAACAGAATAAAACTGTCTCAATGTGTATATAAATCAGAAAAACAAATAAATAAAAATAAAGCAATCTTCTCACCGGTTTCATGTTGTAGCAGAACATGGATGAGCTGCTGTCTGCGCCAGAGACAGGATGAGCACAGAACATGACTGACCGGATCCACTCCACACTCGCTGTCAGGTCCGTCTCTCTCTACTCATGTGTCCACACACACTCCTTCCTCTAACCCACCCCTGCTGCTCCACGCAGCTACCCGCAGACAACTTATGCAAATCAGGGCTGGACCATTTCAGGGCTGAGTGGAGGGGGAAGGAGGAGGGAAGAGAGAGAGATATCAACACTGAGCATCAGTTTCATCTGCAACAAAACAGAACTTTTACTGTAGCTTTTACTGTTAGTCCAAACTGTTGTTTTTGTTTTATTATAAAGCTGCATCTAAATGATAATAATGAGGGGATTCCCATCCTGTGTGTGAAAGATGGTGACTAAACTACAAGAAAGCAAAAACAACTATTGAATGTGTGTACTCCTATTTTGTTGCATATTTTATTGCATTTTAGTGCATATTTTATTTCCATTCGGTCCTGAGTTGGTGTAAATTCCAGTCCAGAACCCCCTCTTTTTGGCCCACTGAGCTGGGATGACGACACCAGGATAATCTCCTGTTAGACAGGTAGAGGTTTCCAGTAAACACTGACTACTACAGCCTCGTCTGACCCACTTTTACAAATAGAACCAAGTCTTAGTTTAGCAGGCACGTGATGTGCAACAGTGAGCTTCTCCGTCGGCCGGGTTCAGAGGTTATTTGGTTTGTTTGGGTGATCGTCTGCAGCCTAACCTAAAACAGTCGGTTCTTCTTGTCTGAGGTCAAACCTTCTGTCTGCTGCTGGACCTCCAGGACAAAATGAACACATTAAAAATACAATAATGAAACAATCACAGTTGTAAGACAAATATTTAAAAAAAAAGAAGTGAGGCATTTGTATCCAGCATCAAATGTGCACTAGAGAGAGGGAAAAAGAAAAGCTGCAGTTGGCTCGATGCTCGGAGCCGCAGTGTGACACCCGGTCCTGGCAAAGCTTTGTGTTCAACAGAACCCTCACATGAATCCAATCAAAAAACTCCCACTGAGGAAGCATCAAAGTGTTTATCCCAAACACATTACTGACACTTTAATGTGACCGAGAACACACAGCAGATCTGGGGGTCATTTAGCTAAGCTAGTCTTTATTTCTGTTTTAAACTCAAACTCACTCTGGAGGAGGGTTTCATGTAAATTTTGTGCACTTTCAGGACAAACAGACAGATAAGATAAGCTGTCAGCATATGTCAGTTTGGTTTCCAGAAAATCAGATGGGGTTTTTTTTGTGACTACAATAAATGCCTCAAGTACATGAAAAAAGTAAACAGTAAACAGTTTTTTTCCTGTTTGCGTTCATGGGAATAAACATTTTAAAGGTAATAATTACAGTTTGTTAAAACATTCATTTAATAACGATGTTGGCTCATAAAATGTTGTTGATATCTTGATGTAGCATGAAACTGCACACTGATTTGTAATCTGACACATGTGCTGCACCCCATTCTTTTTATAATTCATCAGTTATTATTTTAGAGATTTTTGAGCACTTACACATGTAGCTACCAATAAGCTAAGCTTAGAGAAATATTTCAACAAACTCACAAATTATTAAATTTGTTTGAAACCATTTGAAACACTTCAAATAATAACTTAAATATTGCAGAGACAATCATGTAATAGCCTGTTGTGTGTGTGTGTGTGTGTGTGTGTGTGTGTGTGTGTGTGTGTGTGTGTGTGTG
>NW_013952698.1:631956-638640 GCF_001266775.1 Austrofundulus limnaeus
GTGTGTGTGTGTGTGTGTGTGTGTGTGTAATTGATTTTACCTAGAAACAGAAATGAAACACAAATTATTATTCAAAAAGAAAAAAATAAGTAGGTCCTACTTATTTTTTTCTTTTTGATATTTTCTACCTGGATTACTGAAATGCATCAGGACACAAATTATTATTCTTTCATTTTCTGTGTATTATAACATCTATGTTGAATTCTGTGACCCGCACATCATTATTTTTCATAAGGCCCAGCCAAAATCTCAGGTCAAGTAGCACTCTTACATAAATGGACAAAAATGCAGAGTTTGCAGCCAGGGGCGGAGCCAGAGAGAGGCCCAGCCGTCTGATTGGCCACCCAAGGTGCCAAACCAAAATGATTGACAAATGGAGTGGGATTTACATGTGGCATCTCAGAAATTGGCATTTAATGAGAAACTTATTTTACGAGCTGGGGTAGCTTTCAGAATGGATTGCTCTTGGCTACCGCCAGACCAAACTTCAGCTCGGTATTTATAAAAATGGCTGAGTTGTAGCTTTTTGAAATGAGCTTTGGCAGCCATATTGGATTTTGTATTCAAAATCAGATTTTATAAAAGATTGTTTCTTGTCTATGCTACACTAATTTTCAGCTGTGTGTTTGAAAATTGTTAAACTATAGCCCTTTCTAAAATTAGCATCAGCAGTTATCTTAGTTGGAACTAACAATCAATGTTTTTTTTTAAAAAAAAAAACATTTTAATCATTCTTTGCTAAGATCACACACAAAATTGCTGCTCAGTTTTTCTTAAAACAGTTTAATTAGAGACATTTGAAGTTAACTGTGGAAGCCATCTTGATTTTTCAAATCCAGAGAAATTTAATTTATGTGCCCCACAAAAAATAAAAATAAAAACACCTTGGCCACCCCTGTGCCACCCCATGCAAAAACATGTAGCTCCACCTCTGTTTACAGCCTAAAATATATTTATTTCAATCAGGGAGGACTGATTGACCAAGTCCATACTTCAGTTTTTGTGTTTTGGGTAGCAGTGTTTATGGCACACATTTGAAATTACAAAGATTTTAAAAAGAATCTTTAGTTTCCAGAAACCTCGAACACTTTTCATTGGTGCCTGGGCAAGCTTAAGACCGCAGCACGGTGGAGCAGTGGTTAGTGAGAGAGTTGCAGGTTCACAACTCGGTCTGTGGATGTTCTGGGTGGAGTTTGCACATTCTCACAGTGCACCTGTGTGTTTTCTCTGGACGCTCCAAATACATGCACATTACATAAACTGGTAACTTTAAATTATCCTCAGACGAGCCTTGTTGTTTGTCTTTGTGTCCCTGTGAGGGACTTGTGACCTGTCCAGAGAGTCCCCCACTCAGTGACTTCTGGTGAATCAGCATCTGTGACCTGAAAAGGGGAAGTCGGTAAAAATAAATTTTCAAACAGTGATTTGGAACTAAAAAGCAAACTGAATCCATCAAAAACAAGACCTATATCTTGTTTGGACGTAAAATGATGAAACTGTGACAAACACGTGGTTTCAGCCTGTCTGAAGGTGAGCCGCTGTCAGCTTCCTTAAAGTCAAAGTCTAATCCTGACGATCCACGCTGCAGGTAAATGGGTTAGGAGGTCAGTCACGTCAGCCTCATCAGCACAGCCGTTTGTTGACTTGTAGGAATGGAAATGTCTTTGCTTAACGTTTCCTTTAAAACAACAACAACAAAACTATTAAAGGGATTTCACCCATATTTTATATCATGCTGATGGTTCCTGAGTGACCTTCTCCTCTGACAGAGATCAGTCCAGCTATCTGACACGTCATCCATTTCTAACACAAACATATCTGATCCCAGAGCCAATTTATACAGCCCCATGACCCTGAACTTTGTATCAATCTTAGCTAATTGCAGCCTTGTCAGAAGTGTGAATATTCAAACAGGTAATGCAAATGTTAATGAGATCAGATTTGCATATCTTTATTTTATCCCCCTGTGGCTGAAATGTCATTGGTTCTGATGGTCTACAATGAAGAATGTCACTCCTGATGGCCCCATGATACATTCTTTGTCATTAAGAGGTAAAAAGACAAAGGAAACAAATTAAAGCAAACATATAAATTGAAGTTTATAACAATTACTGGACGGCAAACAGGATTCTGCAGTGTAAGCAATCAGACAATGTGTCTTTGCAGTTTTGAGTTGTTCTTTTCATTTTGCTGTCGTCCGTGCTCCATCCCAGTGCGGTTGGCACACGGCTCGTCGTCATGCGCCTGATTTGATATGGCTTAAGTAACCATCTTCCTGCCAGTGATTGGCATTCGCACAAGAGAAGGGGTGAGCGGGACCGGGGAGCAGATGGTGACATTCCACATGACCAAACTGATCAATCAGCCTGCTGGGACGCAGGTGCAGCACAGGCGGGCAGCGCCACACCATCTTACATGGCCACAAACGCACGGGCACCAATCGCGGCACCCTGAGGGCCCGCATGCTCCTCGGTCCTGCTGCGCCAAGGTTGGTGACGTCAGAATTTCCCATCCGCTCTCCCACAGGATGCCAAAAGGGGAAAAAAAGCAATAACAGGACAATATCTGCAATAAATATGCTTAGCCCGGCAAAAATTGTGTAGTGACGTAAAAACTCGGGACTCCCGTTTCTCATCTCAAAACAGAATATGAGTTGAACTCTTGAGTCATCCAGCATATTTGCATCTTTTTATGTCATCTTCCTCAATATTTTGAAGCTTTTCTTTGAAGTTTGGTTGCTTTTCCACTCATTTCCAGTCCTTGCACCATTTTCACACTTTAAGCCCCTTTGCTCTGACCTGTGAGTTACTCAGGCATAAAAGAGCTCCTAAACTCAAAAGATGACAAGATTTTTTTTTAATTGGATCTTTAGGCACTTTGCTACCAGTAGCCTGTCACAAAGATGCAAAATGTTCATGTTTGTTCATCCGAAGCAACAAAAATAATCAAAAATCACATGGTTTGACACAGGGTCGGCCTGTGACATATAGGCAGTGTAGGCAAATGCTAAGGGCACTGTACATCAAGGCGGCACCACAAACGGTGGACAAACAATATACTTAACTTAACTATACTATATATATATATATATACTTTACTTAACTTTTGATAACTTTTTATCAAAGTGTAGTTGATTCAGTCTGTAGAATAATCGCTGGTTACTCAGGTTTATGTTCTGTGGGTTTCTCAGCTGTTTCCTCATGTTATATGGCATACAGGATATTTCATAATAAAAATATGATGCAGTCAAGACTAACTACTGGTGCTCAGTGAGTAAATAGAAAACAAAATAAGGATAATGGAAGTTTCAGTTCTGATCTCAGACAAGGTTCAGGTTAAAGTCTGGTTTTCTTGTGTTCTACCTTCATAAAATACTGATTTTACGTTTTATTAACCCCAAGATTTTACTAAAAGGCTTTTCAAATGGCTAGAAGCGCTTTGAGTAGATCTTCTACGAAGTTTTCCAGGTGACCCTGGACCCTCCTAGAACTGCTTCACTCCACAGCCGCTGGTTAACATGAACAGGTGTTCCTCTTTGCTGTCAGCAGGTGTTGGCAGGTATGAGGCAAACATCTGGCATTCTGCTTCAAATGAGTTATACTGCTAGCTATTTTAATTGGACAACTTGGTTTATAAAGATAAAAAATCAAAAGACAAAACTGTTTAATTTGCAATGTAAATGTATGTAAATTGGCAGTGAGATTGAAAAATTGCACAAGGGGCGCCACTTGAAATATTGAAAGCCCACACCTGTGGAGGTATCTGGACAGGAAATGGATGAAAAAGAAGCCAAACTCCAAATTCAAACATTTTGAAAGACCCTCAGAAAAACTGAAAAACTACCAATCATGTCTCCTTGAAAAAGATTATAAAACTGACTCCTTAGAAGCAAATAAAAAGAAATTTGAGGTGATTTATTAAACAAGACAAATTGTACTGTGTTCTGAAATACAGTTGAGTTAGTTTATGGCAGAAACATTACAAGTTTAGCAAAAGTACAGCTGATTCATTCATATTATTTTTATCTTAGAAGTTAGAAAATAATAAAAGTTCAATAAAGTTCAGTGCTATGAAAGATACCATGTGCCTTGATTAAAATAAAAACTTTATTTGAGGATACTTTTTTTAAAAAAATACTGTAATTTCTCACATTCATCCAGCTCCAGTCATCACATATTTATTATTAAGTTTAAAAACTGAATAATTAGTTTCCTACTGACTGACAAGCTGCTTTCTAATCGTATGTTTTTAACTGTTTAAAGTCATTTTAGTGACTCAGAGACCATTAAAAATGTATTTGTGCCTCCTCCTGTGGAGCGAGCGCAGAGGCGAGCGGGCCTGGCTCTGCTGTTTGATGCATGCTGGCTGGCGTGACTCTGAGCTGAGGATCTGCAGGGACTTCAGGATAAAAACTTAACACACCGAGCTGATCTCATCGTCTGGAGGAAGTGTGTGCATGTGTGTGTGTGTTGGGGGTGTAAGAGGATTGGACTGGCTGTGAGTGCACGTGACAATCAGACTTACAGACTCCTTCAGCACTATGACCCAGCCGTCCCACATTCTGTAGCACCTGAAGCCTCTGACTCTGCACCTCCCATCAGAGACCAGACAACAACTGAAGTTTAACACGTTGACCTCATGTTTGATCCTCTCAAGATTATTATTTATATCTCTGCATGTGTGATCTGTTATTTATCCTCCCATTGTTGCATTTACCACATCACCCAGCTCTCAAAAATATTTATATAGCACTTTAGGCCCAGCCGTAGAGACTTTTGTTTTAACAGCCAAAGCAATGATATGATGATCATTGAAGCCTACAGGCTCAGAGGTTATGTTAAAACATTTTTTCAGCACAGTTTGTGAAGATATTTGTGTGTGCATCTGTAGCACCACTCACATGTGGAGTACCTCAGGGCTCTGTACTTGTCCCTCTTCTCTTTTCCATTTATCTTCTCCCTCTAGGATCTATTCTCTGGAAATATGGTGTCTCTTTCCATTTCTATGCTAATGACGCCCAAATGTGTGGTCCACTGAAACAGGAAAAGCAATAATCTGTGAACCAACTTCTGGTACGTTTTGGATGTCAGAGCGGATGTTGCTCAATTTTTTACATTTTAATGAACAAAAGACTGAAATCATGTTGTTTAAACCCAGTGCCAGCTCTAAAGTCCAAGTTGATCTTGGTCTTTTAGAACAACGTCTGGCCCAGACAGCAACTAATCTGGGTGTTAGACTGGTCAATGATGAAATCAGTGATCAAAGATCTGATCCATACACATTCTCTGGTGCATTTTTTTGAATGCAAAGCTTATTTTTTTTTAATTTATTAAACATGTTGACTGAATTTTGCCCTGTTTCTAATATCAGCATTCTTTTTAGTGACATGTTTGCAGTGGTGGGATGTAACAATGGGAAAGTACTTTGTTGCTGTACTTAAGTATATTTTTCATGTATCTGTACTTTACTTAAGTTCATCATGGGTACTTTTGACTTTTACTCCACTACTGTTTACATTAAATATCTGAACTTTCTACTCCACTACCTTTCTATAATACGTTGAATTACAAATTACATTCATGTCACTTCACATTGCTCTTTTTTTTCGTTTGTTTGTTTGTTTAGTTTGAAAGTAATTAGTGACGAGAGGGGAATTGCTGTAATTGGTCCGTTGAAGCACTGCAAAGCAGGAAACTGTTTTTGTTTGCAAAAATAAAAAATAAAATAAAGCACAAAAAGAAAGAAACGTTTTTTACACTGTGGTGTTTTTATCCTTAAGATATTTTTCTCCTACTTTTACTTTTATACTTTAAGCAGTTTTACATCCAGTACTTTTTACACTTTTACTGTCCATGTTCTGCAGTCTCTGTGACAGGAGGGGACACCCTGGACACATAGAGACAAACAACCATTTGTCCCCTCACTCACACCCACAGGGACATTTTAGAGTTACCAGTGAAGTGAAAACATGCACAGACAAAACATGCAAACTCCACACAAAAAGACCCCAGGTGGGGTTTGAACCTGTGAACTTGTTGTGAGACAGAAGCTCCAACCACTGCTCCACCGTGCTGCATCCATATGGAAGAAAAATAGTCTCATTAGAATCTGAATATTTTTAGACACTGAATTTCTGACATTGAATTTTTATCCTCTGAAATTATATATGTGAATTTTTTTTTACTTCAAATTTGCTGGCAAAATTTCACCTGCAACTTTTCAACTGAAGAAATTTGCCAGAAAAAAATTCAACTACAGTAATTCACCAGTAAAAATTCACCTGAAAAATATTCAACTACAAAAATTCACCTTTAAAATTTCACCTGTAAATATTCACCTCAAAATATTCAACTGCATAAATTCAGCTGCAAAAATTCGCCGTAAAAATACTTTGACCTCCTGATGACCCAAGCCAAAGCAATCAATATTAGATCAAGTCGAGCAGCTTTTAGCCAATCAAGTCACGCTCATTTGATCACGTGACACACCAGCTCGAGGTCAGAGGTAACTTTTTTTTTTTTTAGCTCTCAGTTAGCTGCTTAGTGAAGATACTGTAAGTGAAGGGGATTTTCTGCTAAACAGAGATTATTATAAACGCTATAGGTACTGACTGACAGCCAGTTGAGTTTTGGGGTGGGTTTTTTTTCTTCTTCTTTTTCCACTAATCTAACCGGATCACAGCTT
>NW_013952698.1:642631-643140 GCF_001266775.1 Austrofundulus limnaeus
CCATGTTTCCTGCTCCCTTCAGCTGCAGTCATGGCCGGATTAACCATATGGGCAATTGGGCAACTGCCCAGGGGCCCACGGTCTCTAAAGGGCCCTGGGCAGTGAAGGCACGGACACAACGGATGCGGGATATACGTGGACATGTCTCCCTGAGTCCCCGCACTTCCTGCATCTGTGCTGTATGTCCCCCGCACTNTGCAGACCTCTGTGCTGCTCCTTGTTTAAAATAATTGCCTCATTATTTTGATTTAAAAACCCACTAAAACTGGCAAAACTGAAGAGTAAACACTGTAACATGTTTAGATTTTGTAGTTATAGTGTAATTTAAATATCACAGATAATTACTCCGTCTTACTCTATCTCTCCATTGCTGCCAAACTCCATTCAGCTTTTGGGTCTTTTTACTTTCTTCTTCCTGTAGGTTTTTTAGTGCTTGTCAGATAACTTTGGGCCTCTGTCAAAAAAGAGGTCTGGGGGGTTATATTTTTTTGTTTTGAAAGAAAGATGGT
>NW_013952698.1:643901-644694 GCF_001266775.1 Austrofundulus limnaeus
GTGTAGGACTGCACTTCTCACATAAAAACATCCAGAGATAAAACATTAAATTTTCTGACTGCAGAAGCAGTCAACAGGGTGATGTGTGTGACCCCAACACCCACAGCTGGTTGGGGCTCATGTTGGTTTCTGTTCGTAGTGGATGATTGTCCCAACCACTGCAAAATGTATTCAGGTCATCCTGCAGGCAAGGCAGAAACACATAATGGCAGCAGAGGAGGTGTGCTGTATTTGAGATGTCAAGAAAGCCCTCTCCTTCAAGGCTGTGTAAAACATCGTAGTAAACGCACATAACGGCCACCCAGAGGTCTCTCCATAATCGCTCTGTCCTGAAATAATATCAAATGAAATGTGTAGCTAGGTAGACTTTCTTCTGTGTATATGTGAACCATCACATGAAACAAAGGGTTAAGTCACAAAGTGTTTTTGGAGAAAAAAAATATTGTTTAAGGTAAAACATTTGCAACAAACAATAAACAAAATACCTTGCAGGTTGATCAATTGAAATATCAGAAACATGATCTTTTAAAGAATATTTTTTTTGAGCAGGAAAGCCTTAATTTTTTGACCAGCTTCTCTGCCAACTAGCAAAGCTTTTTGCTTTGTTCCAGCTGATAAATCTTAATATCCAAATATTGTTTGAGGTTTCCTCTTATGACAAACATTCCTGATTACAATAACATAAAAATAGGATTCACATCAAATACCAATGAGTTATCCTGATTAGCAAGACAAATTAAGGTACATTAAGGTACATTTTTGGAACCACTCGTGATATCAGGATGATCCAGGT
>NW_013952698.1:645694-646434 GCF_001266775.1 Austrofundulus limnaeus
TGTATATATATGTATGTATATATACATACATATATATACAACAGCTGGTTTTACTAAATGCAAGTAATGATTCTTGACTTCTGGGTTCAGTAGTTTTGAGAACTGTTAAACACGAAGGATTCTGGAGACAACAGTTTTGTGCAAAAGATATGTTAATTTTACTGGGCCAAAAAGTTACATTCATTTTGTTCCAAATAAACTACAAAAGAGAGCAACTTACTTTGTTCATTTATTTAATTATAAACATGTTCCCACCTTCAGTTTTACTTTTACATTAAAATTTTAGATGTAAACTTGCAAATTTTCAGTTCTGTAATCCCAACATTGCAAGCAAACTTTTTGGCAACATAAATTCACATTACATTAACATTTGCAGTTGGGTTTATGTAGCTCTATAAGAACTGCTCACAAAACTGAACAGCTGCAATGTAGATGTCGGAGCCAAAGGACTGGGATGCAGCTCTTGGATTAACCACTTCCTGTAAGCCTGCCATTTGTTCCTCAGTCAACGGACAGTCAGTGTTAGGAACGACAATGGTCGAATGGTTCTGGCAAGAGAGGCCACTTTCCTCCCACTCGATGTCTGGAATCTGGACAAGCTGCAATTTAAAATATATATTTTAGGAAAGAATGTGTATAAGAAACTTGAGTGCTAAAAATGAGCATCTTTACCTGTGCGTTTTCTGGTTCAGGAACAGGGTGATGTGTGTGACCCCAACACCCACAGCTGGTTGGGGCTC
>NW_013952699.1:0-1788 GCF_001266775.1 Austrofundulus limnaeus
GTGTTTTGGGGTTTGAAAGCCACTGGGACGTCATGTTTGGAGAATAAACATCTCAGTTTCTCTGAAACTGAAAGATTAGTCAGCAGATACAATTCTAATGAGTTTCTGTCAAAATAAAAGCTTTTTTTATATAATTCAAAACTTTATTGAACGAAATTCTTTTGATCTGTAGAATCTTTCTGCTCGTTCTTAGATCAGCTGTTATAACTCATCCCTCCTGTAACACCGGTCTCTGTCTCTGCAGGTCATGGCTTCAAGTTTGGACCAATCATTGGGAAACTCCTGTGTGAGCTTAGTCTGGGAGAGGTGCCCTCCTACGACCTTTCACCTTTCAGGATCAGACGTTTTCAGACAAACCCCAAGTCTGCTTTGTAGAAACACAACTGGATCCTTCCAGAGTGAAATGAGCCAATGCTAGCTTTTAGCTCGGATGATGTAAAAGAACATACAGCTTACTTCTCTGAAATTTGTATGAATAAAGGCTGTGTCCAAATTCAGAGGCTGGGTCCTTTGAAGGACCCGGTCTAGGTCAAAAATAGATCGAAATGAGCTAAATATCAATATATTAGTATTATAAATATCATAAAACAACAAAATTTGCTTAAAGGTATTATTTGACGAACTAAAGGACGTTTATTTCACTATACNATATATAGGACTTTGTCCTATTCACTTAAAGGAAATAAAAAACACTTTAAAATGATTTCTTCTTATAAGTGTAAAAAATAAAATCAAAGACAAAGAAAAACAATAGAAAAGTTTTTTTTTCACCAGGGTTACCTCTACAACTATAAGACGTCGCTGGTACAAATACACCAGTAACTTTTACTAACAGTTGTTTGAGGGATGACGCTCTGAGCAGGTGGATCTGTCCACGTTCTCGACTCATCCCTTCCTGTTGTGGGTTACAGGGGGTGGAGTTTATCTCCAGCAGCCAACAGATGAGAGGGCCATGTCCTCAGTTCATCACAGGGACACTCATCCTTAATAAAAACAACTCAAACGTTTCCTCCTCCACTGTGAAACTTGCTGTAAAAGCTTGGACGAGGGGTTGACATGTCTACACCTGCCTGTAGACTTGTTTCCCATCTTTCATCTCTAGTGAGAGGAAATGCACGTGGCCAAACTGTCAGAGCCAAGCTTTTAGAACTTCAAAGGCGTCCAGAAGCTGTGGGAGCTCGGAGACCTTTGTCAGATGGCTCCGGTTCTTCAGTCCTGCTGACATTCAGTTTATCCTTCAGACCTCAGAGCTGAGTGAGCTGCAGGCTGAGGAGAGGCCTGCTCTGATCTCAGTCTGGGACTCAAACACACCATGAAGCAGAAAAAAACAAACAGAGGTCTCCAACCTGGACTCTGGGTTCAGCTGTCTGATTTGTGAAACAGCTGCTGGAACCAGAGAGAAACAAAAAGCTGAAAAGATCAAATGAAAATGTTTCATCACAAATGTTGAAGTTTGCTAAAGCAGCTTTTCTGACATCCATCATTCTTCTTCTCTGAAGCCCAGAGGAAGTTTGAGACTCCCTTCTTTAACGATGAGAGCTGTGACCGAGCAGACTCTTATTTTGAAGAGTTTTATTTTGAAACTCCTGTTTTCACGTCACGGGTTCTGGACTTCACAGAAATATTAAATTAATTCGTCCTGATGCATCTCAGTAATCCAGGTAGAAAAAAATCTAAAAGAAATAATAAGTAGGTCCTCTGGATGGGTTCTTCTTCAGTGAAACGTTTCGTCTCTCCTCCAAGAGACTTCTTCAGTCTGATGAGTTTCAGGTGAACTCAGCCTTATAA
>NW_013952699.1:5109-14382 GCF_001266775.1 Austrofundulus limnaeus
ATTATGGTATGCCTGAGAAACACATAATATTGGTCTTTAAAGCCAGCGCTTATTTAAATCAATCTCTTTTGCTGCAGGCCTGTGAAGGAAATTTTATAAATGATTAACTGAATCCAGTCTTGTGTTTTTATACTTTCTGATCATCATCAACAAAAGCTGGTTACATTCTGATGTTAAAGTTGTCACGTTCAGCGATGGAACCTGGAAGAGCCTGAAGAGGTTAAAAGGTTGAATGTTTATGGTTAGAAGCTGTTAGTTTTGAGCAGCCTGAACAATCTGCTGTGTTTTGTTTGGGTTTCAGAGACGATGAAGGCTCTGAGGTCTGTCTGCTGTGAAACTGAGTGGAGTCAGAAACAAGAATAAAGTTGTGAGAAAAATCCAAGTGGGTTCCTGTTATTTTTCAGACTTTTATTTTTGAACGCTTTTTCTACGCCTGAGTTTTTTTCACTTTTGGAGGAAAATTGAAAAAATGTTGAAGTGTCTGTAAAGAACTACACTTCTCACATAAAAAAACATCCAGAGAGAAAATATTTTATTTTTCCAACTGCAAGAGTGAGAAGGGCGAAATGTTCAAACATGTTTCGTTCTGCCCTCTGCAGATCTCTGTGCTTCTCGTTATAAACAAACCACATCGTTTTGCTTCAAAACACACTAAAACTGAGTAAACACTAAACTACACCCTAAATATAAAATCCAAACATGATAAACATCACAGATCTAATGACTCCTACKCTCACCGCCTCTTCATCACCACCAAACTCCATTCAACTTTCGTGTATTTTTATTTCCTTCCTCCTGTAGGTTTTTTCTGATCGTCAGATAACTTTGGGCGTCGGTCAGAAAGGAGGTTGAGGGGGTTTTATTTGTTTGGTTTGASAGAAAGATGAGACTGACAGCTGATTGTCGTGTTTTTTCCATGAGATACAGGTTTGGTCATATCTGCAACCAATTAAGTAACTGATCAAATTTCTTGTTTGTTGAAATGTTTTAAATAAATTGTTCTCTCAGAGGATCCAGGATACATTTCATAGTTTTTTTCCCCTCAAAATTAGGTTTTTACATTTTTTTTGTCTACAAAATTTAAGTCATAATTATTTTATGCAATCATGGGATTAGAGTTAAATCTAAATTGTTTCTGATTATATTAATCATTACAATTGGAATATTTTCAACCACATTTCTGTAATCCTCAGGGGAACAAACTATTTCATATTTAATACTAAATTCCTCATATTTTAATAAATCCCCTATCAAATGAATAATGGTCCAAATTAGTTTTTCCATGATCCATCCTCCCATGAATATTGATTTTCTTCTTCTGCGGTCTGCATTTTAATTTTAAACGTCACATGCAGCAATGAATTGTGGGTAATACACTTYGCCGAAGTCTGTAAAAATGCGGACTTTGAGTAAGGGTGGAAATGGTACCCAAAATGGGCGGGGCGAAGGGCGGATGTGGAGACTGTGGGACACACTACGCACTCAAACCCTTCAACATGAACGTGCATTTGAAGTGCACAAGAGAGCGAGGGTGGGAGTGTGGGTAATGGGACAGGTCTCCATCAATCTTCTTCTCAGCACTGAATGAGTGCAGCACCCTTATAAACCGTGGACTACTGCCACACAGTGGACAAATCTAATTACTGCACCTGTAGTCAAGCAACATTTAATGCAGTATATTCACAACTTGAGGACTCTAATCTCAACACAATGAATGTTAAAGCCTGAACTTCACAGGTCTACAGATACAAAAGGATTTCCACGAYTTTAAACATCCACTATCTGTGAACTTTTTTCTTTTTAATTATATATTTTATCTGTTCTCTTCCATTGCAAATTAAATACATAGAATATGTGTTAAAGTAACTTACATATTATTATATTTTTATTTAAACTTTACAAAATGTCTAAACCTTTTCAGAAGTAAGTTTATAACTTTTAGCTGCWGATATGTTCACAAATTCTACTAGATTCCATTACTTTTATATGACGACCCTATCTGTGACAGGATGTAGAAAAACCTTAATGATGTCATGCATCAGTAAACTCACAGATTTCTCTGTGTTTTTAACTAAGTATATGTTTAAAAGCCCATCAGGACCGTGTGAAGAATGAATAAGGTTGCCTGGATCTGTCCCCCCATGTAGCGGTAAACATTTTAATCACTAATCAGATGTTCTAATACAATGGATGCCAACCAAGGCCATCAGTGGAAATGAGAAAATTATGCAGTGAAAGGACTGAGCCAATTGCTCCGTTGCCTCGAAGTGACTTCAGATGGATTGCAAAGAGCCATTATGCAAATTGACAGAATTAGAAGTACATTAAAGATGCAAATGGAAATATCCAACCACCAATAATCATCAAGCTGGGCCAACTAAAACGCCCCCGTGGAGCAATGTTGAGCTTGTAAAATCAGTTCATCTGTCTGATGGTTGGACAAGAATTACATCTACGTCTGAGTCTTTGCCAGTTTTCTTCTAACGTGAAGCAGAACATTAAATCTGAAGTGAGCAGAGCAACAGGAAGTGGAACAAACTCAACTTTTCTCTTTGCTTCATGGAGAGTGCTGGACCTTCAGCTGGGCTCTGCTGTTTAGTTTTCTACTAATTAAGTCCTTGCGTCAATTAAAAATGTGTTCGTTTTAACTTAGTGTTTTAGTTTGAGTTGTAAAGAATAAAACGTATATTTGTCAGATCCTAGAATGAAATAAACAATTAAAAATCAAGAATTTCTTGAAGAAATGAATGCCGCCCACTGCCTCCTGAGCTTTAATAACTGGACTGTTCTTGTTTACAGTAACACAATTCTACCCAACCAGGATACTCAAAACAATCACAACACAATCTAGATCTCATTCACTGACTTTACTAAGGTTAAACAAATCATTCTGTAGGGTCCAATCACAGCTTTAGATCATGTTGGGTTTGTTWACTACTGACTGTGAAAGGCACCACACACTTTATAGTTTTTTTAGGTGAATAATGACATGTTTTTATGAACTTTTTTGTGACTATATTTTTGTGATTAAACTGATGATTTTGTGTGCAGACTGGTATGGGTAGCTATAGATTATGGTTACACAGAACAGGAGGTACTTATAGGTAAGATACATGCCTGAACACACCTTCAACACATAACTGAACTGTTGTTTATTGTAATTGTTTCTATCAATARCATRTTTTTTTTCTTGTCTCTTCCAGAAGAAGGTGCACCTGGACCAGTCCTGGACCAGTTCTTCTGTTTGTCTGTGTCTCTTTCCTGTCCTCCAACCAGCCGGTCGAGGCAGATGGTCTCCTGTCCTGAGCCTGGTTCTGCTGGAGGTTTCTTCCTGATTAGCAGGGAGTTTTTCCTCTCCACCGTTTGCTCAGGATGGGAGACTGTGATGAAGTGATTCAACRCAATCTGCTGGTTTCTTCTTTATGTAGGGAGGTAGACTTATGTAAAATAAGCCTTCTTACATACTTCTCATAATTTAGTTATGAGAGAAGTTTTTACCAAGGTATTTTCCTCATTACTTTAATATTTTTGACTGTGCAAAGTGAAAAGTGACACAATAAGTGGACGTTCAGACGAGTTCAAGTTGATTCATAAAAGACTATGCAATCATTACACAGATTGAACAGGTCATAAGTTACACCTGATTGTGGGTTTTCCTATAACAAGCGTCAGAGTTAAAATGAGGTAAAACTCGCGTCCGAATTTCAATTCACATTAAACTCAGATTACTTATATATAGAACAGTAAAACGTCAGTTCTGATGTTAACAACCAAACAATTTTACTGGCACTTTTAACTTAAGTTTGGCAGATAAAGAATAAGAAAAGGGATGAAATAAGGTTAGTGTTTCTGCTTTTATTTTGTTAAGGGTATGTGACAACCGGATCAGCACGTCCTCTCTGCGCTCAGATCTCCACATGACACGTCACCCGGAACACGACAGCGTTTACCTGTTGCTGGCTTCTTTACCACACCCCGGGCAAATACTGYCTCACCTCAGATCCGTCAGGGGATGTTTGTTTGGCCCGCTCACTGTTCCTTGGCGAAAAAGTATTTTAGGCAACTTTTGTCTGCTTCGAACTTCTCCAGAAAGATTCAAGCTGATGCATCCGGTTCGTYCTTCAGAATAAAAGTTCTCCCCTCGGGAGTAAAAAACACTTAGAGACTGGTAGTCTCAGTGTGGACAAAAGGCGGCTTGCCTCTGTCCGGGCCGTCAGGTCTCCCCTATTTGGCTTATGGGCGAGACCTACGGCCGAGCTGGTTCCTCCGAAGAGAACAGCCTTTCTTCCCCGTCTTGCATTCAGGAAGAAGTGTTCCATCTCTCAAAGTCGTCCGTGTTAGTAATAGGAGCGGACAAATTTGGTTCCGCCCTCAGACGTTAGAGCTGAGTCAGAGAAAGGAAAGGAAGATAAGCTTTGCCAGTGGCGCCAGTGCAAGGACAAATTCTGTGGTTGTTTTAACAGACATTTGATCATATCTTCTTTAGCTTTCTTTCTGATAGACTAAGAGAAATCACTGTAAAACATTTATGATGATTAATTAACATTTCTGTTTTAAATAATCAGTCTGAAACTTGTTGGTCCAGATAAATGAAAGATTTTCTCAAGAAAACTCAAAATTATATTACTGATGTTTCCAGTAAAATAAAAACAGTGATTCATATAAAAACACAATGAAAACATGGTGATGATTTTCTCTGTGACTTTTATATCATTAATTAATCTTTTAGGCACGATAAAAGAGTAGAAGTGATTCTACTTTCTTGNTTCTTAGTTAAACAACAAATGAATCACGAACAGAAGAGATTGTTCTGTCCATTATCTGATTAAGAGAACTGAGGAGTTCTCTTCTAGGTTGAAATGACCTGTCATGGCCTAAAATAGAGTTCAGTGTTCCTGCCTTCTGTCAGGCCTTTCCGAGACCTGCTTTGAGGCAGTAAAATCTTGTTTCTTCACTCGAGGTGACCCCTACATTTACATTGTTCTTTTTTTATGTACAGTGCCCTGAGACAATGTATGTTGTGACTTGGGGCTATATAAATAAACTGAATTGAATTGAATTGTTTTAACATTAGAACAGGAAAATTGTATGAAGACCTGACTTTCAGCCATTTATGATGACACAATAAATAGGTGGAGTCAGGTCCTGAAGATGATGATGTAATGAAGTGACTTCCTGAACAAAGGCCTGAGTGCAGAGCTGAGAATAAACTGCCTTCAGACCGAGCGCTCTGTGCGGTGTTGTTCAAACACTCATATATTAGTGTGTTTGTTATCTGGTACAAACACATAAAAAAGGTAAATGAACACTGTTAACAATTTTCTTTTAACATTCATAACTGATGGGACCCATCACAGGTATCAGTGCCTTGCTCAGGAGCACATCAACATATGACTGTATACTGGTGGAATCAAACCTCTCGGAGGACGACTGCTTTAACAACTGGTCCAGTTTTCATGAGGAGCAGGGATGATCTTTATCAGGTCTATTCAACGACACTGCTCCGGGGGCCACAGTTACTGCAGGTTGAAAGCTCAGGGGCCGAACATCCAGCTGTTTGTAAATAAACCAAGTATTACAAAGATCTGTTACCTTTGAAAGAGTTTATTTTGCTGCATTTAATCCAGAATACAACATGAACCCTATAAAAGTAGTGATAATTAAACAATATACAAAACAAAAAAAAACACATTATGACTCATATTTGACACAAATAATATTTTGACATCTCTGACTTGCCAAATGTTTAAACCAATTTTATTTTTACTTTCATAGTTTTTACTTCAACTGCTTGTAGTTTAAACTGTCTGATGTTCATAGAAATGTTTTTTTTTACCAGCTTATAGCCAAGATTGTGATGTTTCTTTAGATACCAAACATGTCTGTTTAACTAAGGGCGTATTCACACCTGCACTGTTTGGTCCGATTTAATCGAAYTCTAGTTTGTTTGCCTGGAAAGTCTGGTTCGTTTGTGGAGGTGTGAACACGTAATCAAACTCTGATTTGGACCAAAAAAAGTGAACTCTGGTCCGCCTGAAAACCTAGGTCTCGGTTAGATTGAAACAAACTCTGGTGTGGTTTGATTGCATGTGTGAACGCTAGGCGGACCAGAGACCGCTCCAAAAGCAGGAAGCGGACTATACCTCATGACATTCTGAGTAATAACAGTAATAAATTTACTTATATGGTGTAAATATCTCGCTGGACGACTGTATAAGGTGGACATCATGACTGAGGAGCTGGATGCGCTCCTACTCGATAACACGGAGCTTCCTCAGCCGCCTTGTGTGCAAAACAACGTTCTCCGTGGTTCCGCCTCATCTTCCTCTCATGCTGAGCTCATTGTTGAAGACTATTTGTTTGGCACATTTACAAAAAACATAAAATAAACCCTATAACCAATCAAATGTAACGTTACTATTGTTTGTTTACATTTTGGAAGAAGTTGCTCCATGTCTACTTCTGAAGTTTTCATGTTGATTCGTTTAGTAGTTCTTTGTGCAGCGCCCCCACAGGTGAGGGTGGGAACAGGTTGTTTACAGGGTTTAGTTGGGTTCAGAAAGTGCAGTGTGAGTTCAAACCACACCAACAGAAAATGTAAACAAAGCTTGCAGTTTTGGTCCCCAATCGAACAGAGTCTACCAGACTATCAGCTGTGAGTACGACCTAAAAGAACTTAGAGTAACTGAAGTAGAAAACCGAGGATTTGGGCTTAAGACAGGAATGAACCAATTGGTGGGCCGAACTTTGGTCATTCGTGGGCCACATCCAGCCCACGGGCCGTCAGTTGAATAGCCCTGATCTTTGTAATGGAAATAAGACTTTTTGTTGTAAGCCAGTAACTCATGACAAACTTTAATGATCCAGTTTGTAAATTTTCTGCTGTTGTTGTAAAATGATTATTTGAAAACTATGATGTCCAGAGACCAGATCAGACACATGGAGTACAGCAGGCTGTTCCAGGAGAAGCTGAATATTTGAGTTTGTGGTGTGGTGCTGTGTGTGTGTGTGTGTGTGTGGTGGTGCTGGTGGTGGTTGGTGTGTGTGTGTGTGTGGGGGGGGGGGGGGGACATTGGGTTATTATGGCCTCTTCTGGAAGTCTTGGAACAAACATTCTCCAGTTCCAACACCTGTTCTAAATATTTAAAAATAAAAGTAGAACTAAAAAGACTAAAACAGCACAGTTACTGTGGTGTTCTCCCAAACTATCCCTTTATTTGTGTTTATGTTCCATATTAGTTTCAATAAAGTTGTATTCATCTGTTTCTGTGTCTTTTGACAAATCCATCCTTAAAACCAGCAAGATTTAGGATTTTAGTCTTTCTCGACTCTAAACCTAACATCACAACCTGCTCAGTGTTTTAACAGTGAAGTACAGATCAAAGTGAAACGCCTGGTTTTAGACCATAACACGCCCCCTGCAGACAGCTTCCTCTTGCGTCCACAGTTAATCCTGTTGGATGTGGTTGGTCTTTCTTGGTGGTATGCTGACATTATCCTGGATACTGTGGCTCTTGATACATCACAAAGACTTGCTGTCTTGATCACAGATGCACCAGCAAGACGTGCACCAMCAATTTGTCCTCTTTTGAACTCTGATATGTCACCTATAATGTTTTGTGCATTGCAATATTTTGAGCCAAACTGTGCTCTTACCCTACTAACTGAAGCTTCACACTCTGCTCTTACTGGTGCAATGTGCAATTAATGAAGACTGGCCACCAGTCTGGTCCARTTTAGCCATGAAACCTCCCACCCTAAAATGACAGGTGTTTCAGTTTCATTGTCTAACTCCTGTATATAAAGTCATCTTTAAAGTACTGTAGTAATTTATAGTACAGAATCAGAACCTGGCGTGTTTGGGTTTCTTTAATCCCTTCAGCCATTGTTCCCTGGCCTACAGACAACAAAACCTGAACCACTTTTTAGATTTTTAAAATACTTATTTTAAATTATTGCTGTCTCGTGAGCACAATGCACTTTAATGCATTGAGCATGAGGTTTTTGTGTGTGTGTGTGTAACAGTGTGGTACTAATACTGTAAAACGAAAGTGATGTCTTTTGTGGATGCTTCTGTATCTTTGGTGCTTGCTGCAAACCAATTTCCCTTAAATTCAAATTCAGTAATTCAGATGTTTGTGTCCCACATCCGGCTGCTTGAGGAAGCCAACCAGGGTAATCAAACACAAAATATGAATTTTGAAACTGAAAGTGAAAACAAACTAAATTTTTAATAAACCAAAATACAGTTTAAAAGCAAATTACACAACTTTAAATTCAGTTTAAATTGAGTGAAATTCATTTTCAAACCAATGTGATCAATTTCAAATGATGCACATAGATTCAATGTGAGCAATTCAAATTCTACTCCTGCTGGCAAAGGATTCTGCCCATATGTGAATAAAAACTGAGCTGAGCTGAGAATAACAGGGATACTAAGCTGGACTTTACAGCTGCTCTCAGTCACGACACTTTGGAATGTCAGTCAGAGAGATTTGAACATGTTTTTTTAAATTACATGAAGCTAAGAAGCATGAAACTGGAGTCCAMTGACGCACAGGAAAAACATATAAACACCACCCAGAAAAGTCTCAGGCTTGGAAGCCCAATCCTGCCACTCAAAAGAAAAAAAAATGTCTAATGATATGTCATAATTATGAGATACAAAGTCATAATTGTGAGATAAAAAGTTATAATTTTGACTTTCAAAGTCATAATTTTGAGATGCAAAGTATCTCAAAATTATGACGTTAAAAGTCGAAATTATGACTGTCTCATAATTATGACATATCATTAGACAAATTATTTATTTTGAGTGGCGTAACTGGGCTTCCATACCAACTGTAGCACATCCTCATTATTATTATAGAATAATAAAACATGTAAGCAGAACCTGCATCTCACATCATTAAGGACATAAAGACCAGTTGTCCTTTTTCAGAGGAACTAGATTTGAAGGTTTTTTAAAAATAAAATATTTGTTTTAACTTTTAATAAAAAATGTTTGTTTTTATATTTATGAGTCTACTAATTCTAAATAGCTAGTGGAAATGAACTCTTGGAACTCAAGAGGATGAATATGTTTAGGGGTTTCAGCTGATGTTGACTACACTACAAAAACTGTCCATCTAACCAAGTTTTAAAATCTTATTTCAGCCAAAAAGTCTTTTTGATCTTGTTTTCAGACTGATTTACTAAACAAGAACTGATTGTGTAAGAATAATCATCTTGTTTTCAGAATGTGTAAGATTTATCTTGTTAGTCTGAATATTT
>NW_013952699.1:15562-19680 GCF_001266775.1 Austrofundulus limnaeus
AATGATATACCAGTTTACCATTGATATACCATTGTTTGCCATTGGTATACCATTGTTTACCAATGATATACCAGTTTACCATTGATATACCATTGTTTGCCATTGGTATACCATTGTTTACCAATGATATACCAGTTTACCATTGATATACCATTGTTTGCCATTGGTATACCATTGTTTGCCATTCCATTATCAGTTGGTTTCTGTCAAAGTAAACAAAGAGAGGAAAAAGGGAAACGACCACCATCCTTTATTTACAATATACTGAAGTGTAATGCAAAAATTCAAACACCGGGTCAGTTTGTGCAGAATAAGAACAGAAAGCAGGAAGTAGCGTGGATCAAACGTGTTTCTGTACGAAGGAGAAATATTTTCTCTTTAAAGACACGCTGTGACTTATGAGAAACCCAGCTTCAAGCATCCTGACACTAGAATAATGACAGAGCTACAAGCTGAAAATAAAATAATGTGTTATAAAATAGTAAATTGATCATTTTAAAGCAGAGACACGTCTCAGAAAGGTTGGTCTTTACTCTGAACCTCTGACCTGCTGATAACTACCATCATTAGAACTGACTGGAACAGATCTTTAAGAGGAGTTAATAACAGCTGGTTTTAATGGTTCATCTGTTCCACTGTGAGTAAACACATGTTGAAACATCAGTCCTCAGTGAGTGGTCTCAGTCTGCTGGATCAGATGTGTTAAAGCTTCATCAGAGTCTCTGCTCCAACATCAGGTTATTTAAAGTGGTTTCAGTTTAACTTTAACATGTTTCAAACAAACAGGACATAAAGCATAAAAACAGGACATAAAACGACTGTTCATTAATCAGAAACAGGTTCAGGTCAAACAAGTGTTTCTGAGGAGCTGATGGTGAAGAGTTTGATTGACAGGTGCTGCTCAGAGCAGACAGAGCAGCACCTGGACTGAGGGGGTCTAGGATTCGGTCTCATAAGACCTGTCCTCACCGTCGTCCTCCTTCAAAGACCTGCAGTATCTGCTGAGAGTTGTTGCACCTTCCTCGTTCTCCTCCTCCTCATCGTCAGATCTGTCTAAGCAGTAGCGCCTTCGGCCTGGAGGGCTGCAGGGGAAATAAATAAATAAATAAAGAAATAAAGAAATAAAGAAATAAATAAAGAAAGAAAGAAAGTCTGAACGTGTCACCTGAGGTTAGATAAATAAAGCTGACTCTAACAGGACTGATGAGCTAATGGCTAGTCTGCTGCTATAAAACAAGTCAGACTCATTTATAAACTTTACCCTGCCGTCAGTGTCTTGTAATGTTGTTTTTATTTATTTCATATCAGGATGCTTCTGCAGGAAGTGCTACAGCTGGCTGCTGCTGCTATTTGCATTTTAAAGACTTTAGTTGATGAATTCATCTCACCACCTTCAGCGTTATCATAGGTTGGTTGATAACTTACTGCTAACCAGAGTTGTAAAGTAACTAAGTACAAATACTTTGTTACTGTACTTAAGTAGATTTTGTCAGTATCTGTACTTTACTTGAGTAATTATTTTTCAGCCTACTTTTTACTTCTACTTCTTAAATTTTTAAAAAGACAAGAAGTAGAAAGTCGTTACTTTTATTTCATTTTTACTTGTTTTCATTCCATCTTGTTATTGTAAAAAAATAAAAACTATCCATATAAACTGTACCTCCTATAGAGTGAATTTAACTGTGGTTGAATGAGAAGTATAAATATATAAAACTCTGATAGTGTATTAGTTTGTACACAAACAAATCATGTCACACTCCAGCAGGATATAATCATTAAAATAAAAGGACTGTACTTAAGAAGTATTTGTATTTCATGAATTATATTMTTACATTTGGCCGCAGCCCTCAGATAGATTTTCATTTTGGGGAAAAGCTTTGTGCAGCCTTGATATATGTATATAAACTGAAACAGCTGGACTTCATCCTAAATTTAACATTAATTATTTTAATACAACAGTCATTTCTGCAGTTTTTGGGGAGGTCACCTCCTAATAAATGTCCTTACAGAAAATCCAACTGCTCATTTTAAATCAATACTTTTACTTTTAATACTTAAGTACAAAAATATTAGATACTTTAAGACTTTTACTCAAGTAATATTCCTAAAGGAGACTTTAACTTTTACCAAAGTAATTTTATGATAAGATGCTTGTACTTTTACTCAAGTATCACTTTGTGGTACTTTATACAACACTGTCGCTAACTAGCCATTAGCTCCTCTGTACCATCATGAATAACCTGCTCACAGAGCTATCTACAACAGGTAAGATGTTAGTTGTTTCTGTTTTCTACAGAATCTCACTTCAAAATGACCTAAATGTCCCTTTAATAAATGTTAGATCAGCTGCTAACATCAATAAATGTTAATGAAAACTTTATGAAACAAAGAGTTTCAGGTGGAATCCACAGTTTGTTTCAGACGATAAAGATAAACTCTGTTCCTGACCACTACAGAACCTTCAGACGGTTCGTTCCTGTTGGTGTGTGRACTCAGGGGGTCTGTGGTTCCTCAGCAGGACTGCTGAGGCTAAAGCTGAGGTTAGCTCACACCATGCTCCACTCTGCAAACCCAACACCTACTGTGTGCTTCAGTCACTGTCGGCTCGGTACAAGTACTTCATCATCAGACTGTCCACCTTCTTCTTCCTCTTCTTCTCCTCCTTCCTGTTTCCAGGCGGAGCCTCGGCAGGCCCCTCCTCCAGGTCTGGGTCTGACGTGGTTTTGGTCGGAGCCTTCTTCACACTGCTGGAACTTCGGTATGAGATGGTTGAAGCGTCGGAGCTGGACCCAGACTCTGAGGAGGAGCAGGAGGAGGAGGAGGAGGAGGAGCGACTCTTCTTCTTGGACTTCTTGCTCCTCCTTTTGGAGCTGCTCCTGTGACGGTGGGACTCAGAGCTGGTACTTCTCTTCTTCTTGCTTTTCTTCTTGCTGCAGCTGCTGGCGCTGCGCAGTGATGATGATGATGATGATGATGTCCTGCAGTCCACAGCAGAGACAGAGTGCCTGAGACTGCTGGTGGGACGAGGACCGTCTCTGTTGCCCAGACTTGTCTCCTGGTCTTTACTGTTCTCATCAGCAGAGTCCTCTAAGCTCCTGCGTTTGAACTTGATGGGTTTAAAGCTCAGCACCTCGTTGATGGCCTTCTCCAGGTCCGGGTCCAGGTAGCTGCGGTGGCTGACCGGCTTGATGTCCGAGTCGTCCACCGAGTGCAGCTCGGCAGCCGGCCGGGCTTGTGGCGGAGGCATGGACACGCTGCGACCTGAGTGAGGACTGTATGCGGACCGCTCGCTGAAGGCCACGCTCCAGCTGTCGTCCACGTCCAGGAGGCTCAGACGGCTGCGGGAGCCGGCCCGGCTCACGCTTCCTGGACTGCGGCTCTGCGAGCGCCGGCTGAAGCAGGGGCTGCTGGGACCGCTGCCGTACGCTGACCGCGAGGCGCTTCGATGGAGGGCCTGAGAGCCGGAYAGGCCCGAGCTGCTGCCGGGCTGACAGTCTGACAGGAAGCTGAGGTTGGTTGAAGGCCGAGCGAAGGAAACACAAGAGTCTGTGTCTGCCTGAGTCCAGCGGCTCTCCAGACCCCTCCTGGCTCTGCTGTTTGCCTCTGAGTACGCCTGGGAGACCACAGACTCTCTGCCACCGATGTCCTCCTGCAGCGCCGAGCTCTTCCTGCAGCTCACAGACTGAGCGTCATCGTGAAGGTCAGAGGCTCTGGACCTGGACTTCTGGAAGGACGGAGGGTCCTCAGAGTCCTTAGCAGAGTCCAGGCTGGACAGTTTCCTGTAACTTAAGGAGCTCATCACTGACAGCGGCCTGTGGCTCTCTAACTCCTTGTCCTCTTTGGTTACCTCCTTAAACTCTTTCCACTCTTTCCCTTCCTTCATGTCTACATTTACAGCAAATCTACAAACACAAACAGTGGGAAAGATGAAGGAGAAAATGAAATGACAGATGATGAAACAAATGAACGATCAGAAGGAGAAATCTGTTTTAAACATGTTTTTTCCCCCGCATTTTTAAACTGAAAGTGACGAGTTTTATTATCTGCATGTATTAAATATTTTTAAAGGGATCCAGGATTAGTTGTAACATCAGACTTTATTTGATAAACATTTATTT
>NW_013952699.1:19920-23634 GCF_001266775.1 Austrofundulus limnaeus
GCTATATCCACCCTGAAGGTTAATCTTGGACAATATCTGATGATCGACTCTTAAATGAAACCAGAGAGCGTTGACAGAGAGGAGAAGGTAGAAATGACTGGCTAGCGCTAAAGCTAACAGGCTAAGCTGAGGTTCTTGTTCCATGAAGCAGCTCTGTTGTCCTCCATCCATATTTTCAGTTCCAGTCTGAGTCATTTCTACCTTCTCCTCTCTGTCAACGCTCTCTGGTTTCATTTAAGAGTCGATCATCAGATATTGTCCAAGATTAACCTTCAGGGTGGATATAGCTCGCCAACAGCCTCGCACCGAGGACCTATCCACGTCATCATTTACCCAGAATGCTTTGTGTGTAAATAAAATGGCTCAGTGTCTGTTAAAATATATTTTTAAAATTTTACCAAACTAAGCCTACAATATTTTACAGTCTTTATTTTACAGTTAAAATAAATGTTTATTAAATAAAGTCTAATGTTACAACTAATCATGATCCCTTTAAAAACTGAACAAAAGATGGGCAGCACCTAACAGCGTATTGTCCCATCAACAGGTTTAACATGGCGTTGGTTCATTCATAGTCGGGCCCTCTTCCTCTACACTGACCAACCACAAGATAGTGGTCCTTCCAGAGTCCCAGACTGGTCTTTGGGTGTGTTAGGACCAGCCTCATGTCCAGACTAAGYCTCCAGACACTGCTAGTGAACCCTTTGTTTCCATGATGGCTYCTCTTGTTCCTCCTCTTCCTCGTTTCTGCTGCTGCCTGAGATGTTCACTCATCAGTTCCTCTGTASGATCCTGATCCTCCCCCCTTCTCTTAGGGTCCGGTCTCAGTGTGATGGACTAGTGGTGAAACCCTTCATGTATTGTGAGGAGTTGGCTGCTATCTCGTCCTTTAACCAGGCTTTAACCTGCTGGGATCTGATGACAGCACTGCATAGCTGTTGAGACTTTCTATGTATAACATGTGAATATATGTCTATGTACATGAAGGGACGTGTATACTTGTGTGTATTTATATAAGATGTTTAAATGTTTACTAGTTTAATAATAACAGTTATTCTGTCTTTTATCAACCACAGAGCTCAGTGGTTTCTTTTGTCTCAGCTTTATTTATCCTTGGTGTGGGTTTGGTGTCATAGCAGGTTTATACACTGCCTGGCCAAAAAACAGATGCCACCAAAAAAAAAGGTCACACTATTATTTGGTTGGACCACCTTTAGCTTTGATTACAGCACACATTCACTGTGGCACTGTGGATTTATTTCCATCCAGTGTTGTATTAATGYTTCACCAAGATCTTGCATTGATGATGGTAGAGTCTGACCTTCTCCAGCACATTCCTAAGATCCCTCAGGTGTCAACTTGTTTTTGGCCAGGCAGTGCATGTTGTTGGCTTGGAAAAAAAATTGTAACAAAATATATGTGACATATTTTCTGAATAAAAATGTAAAACTGTTCAAACAAGAAAGTAAAAGATGAGACCAGGGTGAAGTCAAGAAAAGTCAATGAAGAGCAGAAGAAGGACCAGACTCATGGATCCACAGACTCACAAACACAAAGATTTCTTATGAACTGACCTGGAACTCTTCAGGCTGCCGTCATCAGACAGGTTCTTGGTGGAGCATTTACTTTTAGACAACCAAGACTTTACCCCGTCCACACGGTCCTCCCCTTCWGAGTCCGAGTCTGAAAGTCCCTGACTGCTGTCAGGTCAGACAAAAAAAAAAAACATGTCAGGTGCAGCCAAGACCATCTGGACCGTCAGTGTGTTAAATGAGACGGCTGCGTGCCATTCAGAGAGGAAGAACAGGATCAGAACAACACAGGTCAGACCTTCAGGTCTCACAGGGTTAGGGTTAGTGGCTCAGGCTTTTTGGGTTTCAGCTCCTTTARCTGTAAAAACAGAACAACAGCTTCTCAGCTGCTGTCCCAACAACCAGTCAACCACTTTTACTTTTCTACGATGTTAGAAATGTGTGATAGGTCCTGGAGTCAAACCCAAACAACAGACTGTTGTACAACCGGTCCTTTAAGGGTCTGGTAGATGTGTCAGTTTTATAAACCTGGTTTTTATCAAGTATGGTAATCATCCAAAATAAAACTTTTCTACAAATACATGAGTTTAAAATCTTAYGGGACAATGTTCATGAATGGGTGAGTCTCCATATGTTTTACAATTTTATTTTTATCATGACAAACATAGGGGGAACTAACATCTAGATTTCAAATGTTGTGATCAACAACCGGCTGTTTCTACTGGCGAAAAAGACGATGACGAAGAAGATAACAGGAAGAAGATGTAGTAGTAATATCACAGAAGTAGTATAAAATAGTAAACTCACCAGCTACAATTTCCCAAAAACACAGCATACGTAGCCGTTCCCAAGTAGGGACTTGTCTCTGGAAAGCCTCGATAAAAGACGCCGACATCTCCTCTGATGATGAGCGCTAGTGTCGCAGTAGCAGTAAGCTATGTGTTTACATCCATTGCCGCCATGTTTGTAATGACTTATCGCGAGAAAAAACGTATTCATGCGTGACTGAATTTCTTACTTAATGGAAACACCGCAGTTGCGAAACTGTGTTTTTCGGCATTAACAGAATATCGACAAAGTTTTGTGCACATTTGCAATGGAAACGCAGCTAGTGAGAGTGAAAAGGTTCCTCAAGACCTCTTTTGTGTCCAAATGGTCAATAAAACTAAAAAAACAAACACCATGACACATCTCACCACACACTCAAGTCAAACAGAGTTAACTAAAACTTGATGAGTATGACTGTGAGAACAACACAAGTGGTTAAAGAAACTAAAAACTTCCTGTTGATCAGCTCTTATTACACAACCTCAGGATTTATAAACTTCAACACAGGAAGTCACTCGTAGAGGAAATCTCCATCATGGTACCAAGAACCACCAGAACCAAAGAACAAAACATCACAGCAGTCAAAGTCTAAATTACTTACATGGATGTGAAACTAATGAATAGACAGTAGAAAAGTACATACAACCATACAAATGAGCAATCCCATGAGGCTTAGAGCTCTCCAAGGGTCACACCTTGCATCATTACTGGCTTGAAAGTGTACCAAAACAGTCAACCAACTGGGGAGAGGAAACGATGAATAAGCTAACCCTAACCCAAAGCTGCCCTACAGGCCTGGATCAGAAGTCAACACCCATTCCTCTGGAGGGAGTTGACGGATTGTAGACAGGCACTGGAACTGATAAAAAGCCCAAATCTTAGGTTTAGAAAAGCTCTCATCACCCTGACAAGGAAACCTCTTAGTACACTGGTAGGAGTCCTAAATGGGCACAATCTGCTCAACTGCCACAAAATGGTGATGGGACTCCATGACACTGGTTTGTGTGATGCCTGTGGCATTGTTAGAGACCTCTTTGTATGACTTAGACCACTGCCTGGCTCTGAGCAGTCAAAGGATTCTTGGGGACCAGTTTATGGATCCAGAGAAGCTCAGAACACTAAAAGTTTCTAACCTTGTGTCCTTCATCTGAGGAACACAAAGGTTTGAATAAAGCTCAGTGTCTTTTTGGGGAGAGCAAGGGGGCCCACTTACAAGCCCCCACTCATATGGTTTCTTCATCCAACCCCACTCACTATATACCATCCCATGAGGCTTTGCTCCAATAACTTAATGACTACTTACAGGTAAAGACTGACCTAAGTGGTTCCTTTATGTTTGCAGACCCCCCCCCCC
>NW_013952699.1:25476-27107 GCF_001266775.1 Austrofundulus limnaeus
CTACAGACCAGTATTTGCATTTTGACTCCCATCACCCACTGGAACACAAGTCATCAAGTCATCAGAACCCTGTACCACAGAGCAGACAGTGTCCCCACAAACACAGGAACCAGGGAGAAGGAGAAATCACACACAAGACAGGCCCTGGAGCAGTGCAGTTATCCTGACTGGGCTTTCCTGAAAGCAGACAAGAAATCCAAGCAGGATTCCAGCCAACAACCAGGTGAAAATGAAGACCCTAAACCCAGACCCAAATCAGTTGTCATTTCGTATGCTGCAGGAGTTTCAGAGAAACTCAGACGTGTATTCTCTAAACATCACATCCTAGTGGCTTTCAAACCCCAAAACACATCACAGCAAAGACTGGTTCAGCCCAAAGATCCAGTTCTCCAGCACAAACAGAGCAATGTTGTGTATGCTGTTAAGTGCCAGGAGGTCTCTGATCAGTTATACATCGAGGAAACAAAGCAATCACTGTTCAAAAGAATGAGCCAGCACAAACGAGCAACATCATCAGGCCAGGACTCTGCAGTTTACGCTCATCTACAGGTGAGGACTCTGCAGTTTACACTCATCTACAGGCCAGGACTCTGTAGTCTACACTCATCTACAGGCAAGGACTCTGCAGTTTACACTCATCTGCAGGCCAGGACTCTGTAGTCTACACTCATCTACAGGCCAGGACTCTGTAGTCTACACTCATCTACAGGCAAGGACTCTGCAGTTTACACTCATCTATAGGCCAGCAGTCACTCTTTGAGTGATGAAGATGTTCTCATCCTTGATAGAGAGGAACGTTGGTTTGAGAGAGGAGTAAAAGGAAGGCATTTTTGTTTAGAAAAACCGTCCACCATTAAACAGAGGTGGAGGCCTTCGTGTCCAGTTGTCCTCCTCCTTCAATGCTGTTATTGCAAGTATGACTCCGCCCCCTGTGAGCATAGGTGTGAATCAAGGCCCCAACGATAGTCAGGTGATGGAGCACATGATCCTCAATGAACAATACAGTTAATCAAGGCACCTACGACCTATTGTTTGGCTGATGGTCCTCTTTTGCATATGACCAACCTGTTTGTCCACCATGTGGAGGCAGTGCTTATAAGGCTGAGTTCACCTGAAACTCTACAGACTGAAGAAGTCTCTTGGAGGAGAGAYGAAACGTTTCTTTAAGAAGAACCTACCCAGATGACCTATTTAGTTTTATTTTTGTTTGATTTAACCCCATCAGAACTAACTTGGTAAGAACTAACACCGTTATTACAAACTCTTTGATAAATTTATCCCTCTAACTAAACTAACTGTCTGTCAGAACTACCTCTGATAGAACTAAGTCGGTGAAAATTGACTCTCTGTAAGAATTAACACTCTGTCAGAACTATATTTTAGTCAGCACTAACCCTCTAACAGAACTAGCTGTAAGATGAGCATTATGGTGGTTCTCGATTGGTCAGTTGTAATTAACTTTTACAATTTGTSTTTTACCTTTTAAATTTATTTTTTGTTGCATTGAATCATAAATAAAGTTTACCATTGATATAAACATATTCATTATTTTTGAGATGGGGGGTGAGGGGACTGAACCTCCATTGGCAGGCTGGATGAAAGTCACCCGAAAGCCACATTTGGTCCACGGG
>NW_013952699.1:28106-29448 GCF_001266775.1 Austrofundulus limnaeus
CACTGCAGTTTGTCCTTCATGAGCCTTCGTAGACAAGATGGCGGTGCAAGATGGCGGCTGCCTGTAGGGCGACCCGCGACCATGGAGATATAAACAGCTTTTTATAAGGTAAAATTAATAAAACAAGGTCTTTGTCTGCAATGATTAGACATGTTTTTTATTATTGTCATTTGTGATTATCTCAATTTCGGCTAAAAGAATTGACAAAATCCTACACACTGTGCCTTTAAGTTCTCAAAGGCTATGGGTGAGGTCATCCTGTTGCCTGTCCTGTAAATATTATTATTGTCAGATTATATCCTGATGCATCTCAGTAATACCATAAATATATGGTATTTTTATTAGCTGAACAAGAAGAATCAGACTGTTTTTTGTTCTTACACAAGCAGAATTACAGGCAGGAATAACAGGTCCAGGCAGGATGTAACAGAGTCTGAATACTTCACATTTGTTGTCGACCACAGTTACCGTCTCTGAGCAGTAAAGTGTTGGTTACATCCAGCTGAAAGCTTAGGGGGACAGTGAACACCCACAGTGCTGAAGAGACAGGAAGTGTTTGTGACATTCTGCTTCCACAGGTCAGACTTTCCTCTTCCACACAATAACAGTCATCATTAGCTTCTACAAGCCTCCTGCTCTACTCACTTTACTTCTGTTCTTTTGTCTCCAGGTCCTACAGACTGAACTACTGACATCAAACTGTGACCCAGTAACATCTGTGGTGTGACAGAACAAACACACGATCTTTACACGACCCCTTCCATWCACAGATAAATCAACATGAGAACACTGGGATGTTAGCATGAAGTTCATCTTTCTCTACACTCATGCTGCAGGATGACTTCTACACAGAGAAATCAACATGTTTTAGTTTTTATAAATAGAACAAATACTTATAAACATGGAACCCCCAACCAGGATCAGAACTGAAGTGTTTTGAACAAGAGGGGAAACATCAGGARGTGGCTGTGGCTGAGTGGTTAGGGGAGTCTTCCTCTAATGTGAGTCAGTTCCCCACTATTCAGTCACATGTTGAAATGTCCCTGGGCAAAACACTGAACCCCTAATGATGTGTGTCACATCAGTGTATGAGTGTGATTTAAAGCACTGATTAGTCTCTATAGATTGATTTATCTGTATTGTCTCTATAGACTGATTTATCTGTATTAGTCTCTATAGACTGATTTATCTGTATTAGTCTCTATAGACTGATTTATCTGTATTAGTCTCTATAGATTGATTTATCTGTATTTAGTCTCTATAGACTGATTTATCTGTATTAGTCTCTATAGATTGATTTATCTGTATTTAGTCTCTATAGACTGATTTATCTGTATTAGTC
>NW_013952699.1:32255-47356 GCF_001266775.1 Austrofundulus limnaeus
TTTATCTGTATTTAGTCTCTATAGATTGATTTATCTGTATTAGTCTCTATAGATTGATTTACAGTATCTGTATTGGTCTCTATAGATCGATTTATCTGTATTGGTCTCTATAGACTGATTTATCTGTATTTAGTCTCTATAGATTGATTTACAGTATCTGTATTGGTCTCTATAGATCGATTTATCTGTATTGGTCTCTATAGATCGATTTATCTGTATTAGTTTTGTAGAGTGCTGAATGAATGCGTGTGAATGGGTAAATAAGGACACAGATTGTAAAGAGCTTTAAGTATCCTGGTAGGATAGAAAGTACAAAGTATATAAGTACAGTCCATTTAGCATTATAAAAGTCCAGCTGCCTTCTATCGGACCACTTAGGACTTCTTTGTGGTCCAGTACAGTTTGGGTTTAGATCAAATCTTTGGACAGAAACTGAAGRGTTGTTCAGTGTTTTTGTTCAGTCTTTCAAAATGATCTTTAGCTAGTTGAGTACAATCAAATTGCACTAAATACAGGTCTGGACCTTCTCAGTCTCCCGTTCTGAGGTGGTCTAGAGATTCCCAACCAGGGGTACACAAGCATATTACAGGGGTACGTGGAAAGATTTCMCAGGCGYGTAAAAAAWAAATAAAAATAGGACTGAGATTTGTAGGGCCCTATGATTTGACTGTAAATCATCAGATAAACCAAACTGGATTCTCTTTCCAAACTTCTCCATCTGTTGAGTTACATCTTAACCAGGTATGATGGAAAAAAACCACACATACAGCATCCTGTCGTTTCCTTTCATTAATACAAGCCCAACACAACACACTAACAATAAGAAGTTRGAGAACCGTCTCATTAAAGCTTTAGTTTAAACAAAGGTGCTGAAACACGCAGGTTGTTTTGGACCTGCAGGCCTGTGTTAGCTGTGATTCATGCAGCTSAGAGAGTGAAGACATGCAGCAGACATGGTGAGTTCATGATGCATCACATTCACTGTCTCCTCCACAAACAYACTCATGAGTTACAGTTATTATCTTCTGCAAAGCAGAACAGTCACAAGAGTTCGTGTTGAAACGTTTAAAGCCTGCCGCAGCATTYCAGTCAGGTGGAAACCAAACCAGCACGATTCTCACGTTCTGTTCTTTCTTTTCTGATACTTTGTCACCATGTYCTGCAGACTGGATGTGACGAGGAGGAAGGAAAAGATAAACAAGAGAAAACAAAACAAAACAAAAAAAAACATCAAATAAAATGGTGTCAAACACAACATAAATCAGTTAWTTACAATCCTGATCCTCAAGACAGATCTTTTCATCAGGTTATGACTAGGATTTTCTTTAGTTGATATACTGGGGTTGGACAATGAAACTAAAACACCTGGTTTTATACCACGATYATTTATTAGTATGGTGTAGGGCCTCCTTKTGCGGCTAATACAGMATCAGTTTGTCTTRGGATTGACATATACAGGTCCGGCACAGTGGTCAGAGGGATTTTAAACCCTTCTTCTTGCAGGATAGTGGCCAGGTCACTACGTGATGCTGGTGGAGGAAAAAGTTTCCTGACTCGCTCCTTCAAAACACCCCAAAGTGACTAAATAACATTTAGATCTGGTGACTGYRCARGCCAWAGGATATGTTCAACTTCACTTTCAYGTTCATCAAACCAATCTTTCACCAGTCYTGCTGTGTGTATTGGTGCATTGTCATCCTGATATACTGTATGGCACCACCTTCAGGATACAATGTTTGAACCATTGGATGCACATKGTCCTCCAGAATGGTTCGGTAGTCCTTGGCAGTGATGCACTCATCTAGCACAAGTATTGGGCCAAGGGAATGCCATGATATGGCAGCCCAAACCATCATTGATCCACCCCCATGCTTCACTCTGGRCGTGCAATGCTTCTTTGGGGCTTTTCCACACCGTAACTCTCCCAGATGTGGGGAAAACAGYAAAGRTGGACTCATCAGAGAACAATACGTTTCACATTGTCCACAGCCCAAGATTTGTGCTCCTTGYACCATTGAAACAAAAGTTTGGCATTGGCATGRGTGACCAAAGATTTGCCTATAGCAGCCYGGCCATGTATATTGACCCTGTGGAGCTCCTGACAGACAGTTCTGGTGGAAACAGGAGAGTTGAGGTGCACATTTAATTCTGCCGTGGTTTTATGTTTTTTGGATACAATCCAGGTTAGTACCCAAACATCCCTTTCAGACATCTTCCTCTTGCGTCCACARTTAATCCTGTTGGATGTGGTTGGTCCTTCTTGGTGGTTTGCTGACATTACCCTGGATACTGTGGCTCTTGATACATCACAAAGACTTGCTGTCTTGGTCACAGATGCACCAGCAAGACGTGCACCAACAATTTGTCCTCCTTTGAACTCTGGTATGTCACCCATAATGTTGTGTGCATCGCAATATTTTGAGCCAAACTGTGCTCTTACTGGTGCAATGTGCAATWAATGAAGACTGACCCCCAGGCTRGTCCAATTTAGMCATGAAACCTCCCACACTAAAAAGACAAGTGTTTCAGTTTCATTGTCTAACCCCTGTAAGTTCAGGCTGAGATTGGGTGAGCTGTGTTAGTACCTGTTGATAAGGTCTTCGTTGTCCTCGCTCTCCATCTCATCTTCGATGGCAGCCTGCAGGTCACCGATGCGTTTAAAGGCCAGCTTCAGGTCAGCCTGTAGGCTCTGATTGGCTGCTTCTAAGCTCTCGATGTCCATCTCCTGTGAATGAAAGCAGAAACAGCGTAAACTCTGCAGCTGGATGGGTCAGACCTCCACCAGCACCGAGCTGATGTCTTCTCCTCAGCTTCCTTCTCACCAGCTCATGCTTTTTGCGGCTCGCTTCAGCCTCCTTCTTGGCCAGTTCCCCCATCTCTTCTTTGATGTCTCGGATCTGTCTCTGCAGACGTTTGTTTTGCTCCTTCTCACGGTTCTCGCTGCTGAAACGCTGGTCCCTGTCTTCTGTCAGCTTTTCCACGTTCTCCTTTAGACGAGCCACCACGTTCTACAAAACATACCAGGTTAAAATAAGGTTTAAAACAGTAAAAACTTTCATCTGTCTGCAGTAAACCTGTAAAAGTTCTGTTTAATAAGCCSTAAAAACAGGTTTATCCACCCTGCTGGATACAGTCCTGACACAGACAGTTAGCCTGTTGATGGTAACGTTCAGAACACTGTTGATGTTTCAGAGATGATGTCACTGAATGACTGCCTGCTTCTGGTTCTCAGTCCTCAGTCTTTAAAATCCTCCTCATGAACCTGTAGTTTTACACCACTGACAATTATGGCATGATCTGAGGGCAAAAATTATGCTATTGGACAACTAGCAGTTGCTTCATCCTTGTAGCAGGAGACTATATCTATTCCTAAGCCAGCTACTGGTCYGATAATAATAGGYCAGCACCGGTAACTGAGAGGCCAGCATGAGCAAATGAAAAGGAGACTATTCATTTGCGTTAGCATGAGAAGCTAGMGACTAGCATGGACAAGCTGGCATTAGTATTGAAGAGGCCTCATCTCACCCAGAAAATTGAAGTTTAGAGAAAAACAGCACCGCTTTCCCCCAACCCAGCCAGTAGATGGCCGCCTCGCCTGAGCCTGGTTCTGCTGGARGTTTCTTCCTGATTAGCAGGGAGTTTTTCCTCTCCACCGTTTGCTCAGGATGGGAGACTGTGATGAAGTGATTCAACACAATCTGCTGGCTTCTTTTTCTTTAGATTGTTCTTTTTTTCATGTACAGTGCCCTGAGACAACGTATGTTGTGACTTGGCGCTATATAAATAAACTGAACTGAAATGCTCTGATCTGCAGTGAGTTTCAGGTACACCCATCAGATCCAGAATGTGCTYAGTAACAAACTCACTGATTAAAACTGATTTTCCTGTTAGAGAGCTGAGGTTTAAAATGCTAGCTTTAATATGCTGCAAACATCAATATTATGCTTTAACTGATACATTTACAAGATCAATCAAACACTTCTGATCTTCTTTTCTATTTCTTATCAATGCCTGGAATGATTCACACACACACACACGCACGCACGCACACGCACACACACACACACACTGCTCTTGTTTTAAATGGAAGAGTTTGAAACAGTAAGTTAGAGGTGTGTTGTTCCATTGATTGTTGCAGTTTTACAGCTGACCCTGGCTCCACTCATGTTAAATACATTCATGTGAGGGGACAACTCTGACTTTTGTGTTGACCTTTTAAATAACCTACAAAGATCTTGTGTGGTCTTAGAGCCCCCCTTGATGCCTCCAAGCAGCAGCTCTGGTCTGTAGTCTCACCTCCAGCCGTTTGACCTGCGTCTTTTCAAACTCCAGCTTTGTCTCCAGCTCCCGTACTTTAGCCTCCTGACGAGTGACGAGAGATTTCTCCACCATGGACTGCTCCTGGAACTCTAGCTGGCTCTGGAGCACTTGCATCTGGACACAAACACACAGACCGACCATATTACAGGATTATGTATGGATGAACGAAGGACATGGGTCGGAGGACACTCAGAGGACGAGACAGAGACAAAAGTCTGTTTTATAAAGCATTACCAACTCAGAGCACAGAAACTCAACCTTTACTTTACATCTGGACTTTTCATGCTTCAGCTGAGAAGCATGATCAAAGGAATATACATGTCTGCGAATGAACAACTGACTGATGCTCCGTGTGGTCACATTACTTCCTCACCAGACATCCACCACCAACAACTCTGCAGCTGTGTGATGTAGATCTTTGCTTTCAACTTAAAGTGGAGTTTAAAAAGAGTATTTCAAGAATCTAAAAGAAGGAGCTGAGACTTGACCCTGTCCTGCAAAAGTTCAGAGAAAACCARAAACAGGTAAGAAGCTTCTACTTCATGATGGTGTACATTCTCAGTCATCCAGGACCAGGGAAGCTAAAAACCCAAACGTAGATTCATTTCTGCAGTTCAACAGATTTAAAACATTTTAAATATGGTTCAGATTGACTACTGGTGACTTTCCTCTCCCTGGGCTGCCACCTTGGTGGAGAGGTTTGAGTGTCCCAATGATCCTAGGAGCTATGTTGTCGGGTTACCCAAGGCAAACAGGTCCTAGGTGATGGATCAGACAAAGTGCAGCCCAAAGACTTCTTATGATGAGTGCCTTAAATGGATTCAGTGTTCCCTCACCTGGACGTGGGTCACTGGGGCCCCACTCTGGAGCACGTTGGCAAGCGCCTGGTGGCCAGGCTTTTGCCCATGGAACCCAGTCGGGCACAGCCCGAAGAGGAGACGTGGGCCTCCCTTTTCATGGGCTCACCATCTGTGGGAGGGGTCAAAGGGGTCAGGTGCATTGTGTGTTGGGCAGTGGTCAATGGTGAGGAGCTTGGTGGTCTGATCCTCGGCTACAGAAGCTGGCTCTTGGGATGTGGAATGTCACCTCTCTCTGGTGGGGAATGAATCTGAGCTGATGTGTGAGATTGAGAGGTTCTAACTAGAGGGGTTGAACACTCTTTCGCTCAGGAGTTGCCCATACTGAGAGGCGCCGAGCAGGAGTGGGCATACTTATTGCCCCCCATCTCGGTGCCTGTACGTTGGGGTTCACCCTGGTGAACGAGAGGGTAGCCTCCCTCCACCTACGGGTGGGGGGACGGGTCCTGACTGCTTGTGCCTATGATCAGTTCAGATTACCCACCCTTTGTGGAGTCCTTGGAGTGGGTGCTGGAGAGCGCTCCTAACGGTGACTCCCTCGTTCTGCTGGGGGACTTCGACGCTCACGTGGGTAATGACAGTGAGACCTGGAGAGGCGTGTTTGGGAGGAACGGTCCCCCCCGATCTGAACCCGAGCGGTGTTTTGTTATTGGACTTCTGTAYTTGTCATGGATTGTCCATAACAAACACCACGTTCAAACATAAGGGTGTCCATATGTACTCTTGGCACTAGGACACCCCAGGCCACAGCTCAATCCATCGACTCAATYTGATCGACTTTGTTGTTGTTTCATCTGATCTGCGGCCGCATGTCTTGGACACTCGGGTGAAGAGAGGGGCGGAGCTGTCAATTGACCACTACCTGGTGATGAGTTGGTTCCGATGGTGGGGGAGGATGCTAGTCAGACCTGGCAGACCCAAACGTATAGTGAGGGTCTGCTGGGAACGTCTGGCTGAGTCTCTTGTCAGACARAGCTTCAACTCACACCTCCGGGAGAACTTTGAACAAATTCTGGGGGAGGTTGGGGACATTGAGTCCGAGTGGGCCATGTTCCATTCTTCCATTGWCAAGGCGGCTTACCAGAGCTATGGCCATAARGTTGTCAGTGCCTGCCATTGCGGCAATCCTCTGACACGCTAGTGGATGCTGTCAGGCTGAAGAAGGAGTCCTATCGGGTCTTTTTGGCCTGTGGGACTCCRGAAGCAGCCRATAGGTATCGGCAGTCCATGCRGAATGTGGTCCGGGTGGTCGCTGAGGCAAAAACTCGGGCGTGGGAGGAGTACGGAGRGGCCGTGGAAAAAGACTTCCGTATGGTTTTGAGGCGATTCTGGTCCACCATCCGGCGTCTCAGGKGGGGAAGTGRTTCACCACCAACACTATTTATGGTGGGGATGGTGCGCTGCTGACCTCAACTTGGGACGTTGTGGGTCGGTGGGCAGAATACTTCGAAGACCTCCTCAMTCCTACCGACATGTCTTCCCATGAGGAAGCAGAGCCTGAGGAYCCTGGATTGGACYCTCCAATCTTTGGTGCCAAGGTCACTGAGGTGGTTAAAAAGCTCCTCRGTGGCAAGGTGCYGGGGGTGGATGAGATTCACTCGGMGTTCCTTAAGGCTCTGGATGTTGTGGGGTTGCGCTGGTTGATGTGACTCCACAATATYGCGTGGACWTCGGGGGCAGTTCYCCTGGATTGGTAGACCAGGGTGGTGGTCCCCCTATTTAAAAAGGGGGACCGCAGAGTGTGTTCCAACTATAGGGGAATCACACTTCTAAGCTTCCCTGGTAAGGTCTATTCAGGGGTCCTGGAGAGAAGGGTCCATCGGATAGTCGAATCTTGGATTCAGGAAGAGCAGTGTGGTTTTCGTCCTGGTCCTGGTCAGCGGACCAGCTCTACACCCTCAGCAGGGTCCTGGAAGGTGCATGGGAGTTCGCCTAATCAGTCTACATGTGTTTTGTGGACTTGGAGAAGGCGTTCGACCGTGTTCCTCGGGGACTCCTGTAGGGGGTACTCAGGGAGTATGGGCTACCAGGCCTATTGATATGGGCTGTTAGGTCCCTGTACCACCAGTGTCAGAGTTTGGTCAACATTGCCGGTAGTAAGTCKGACTCGTTTCCRGTGARAGTTGGACTCCAACAAGGTTGCCCTTTGTCCCCGATTCTCTACATAACTTTTATGGACARAATTTCTAGGCACAGCCAAGGTGTTGARGGGATCCGTTTTGGTGACCRTTGGATCGCATCTCTGCTTTTTGCAGATGATATGGTCCTATTGGCTTCATCAGATCATGATCTCCAGCTCTCACTGGAGCGGTTTGCAGCCGAGTGTGATGCGGCCRGGATGAGGATCAGTGCCTCCAAATCTGAGACCATGGTRTTGAGCCGGAAAAGGGTAGAGTGCCTTCTCCGAGTTGGGGAGGAGGTCCTTTTAAGTATCTTGGGATCTTGTTCACGAATGAGGGAAGAATGGAGCRGGAGATTGACAGGCGGATTGGTGCTGCGTCTGCAGTGATGYGAGYGCTGTATCGGTCTGTCGTGGTGAASCGAGAGCTGAGCCAAAAGGCGAAGCTCTTGGTTTACCAGTCGGTCTACTTTCCTACCCTCATCTATGGTCACGAGCTTTGGGTAGTGACCAAAAGAACGAGATCACGGATACAAGCGGCTGAAATCAGTTTCCTTCGCAGGGTGTCTGGACTCTCCCTTAGAGATAGRGTGAGAAGCTCAGTCATCTGGGAGGGACTCAAAGTAGAGCCGCTGCTCCTCCATGTCGAGAGGAACCAGTTGAGGTGGTTCATCTGGTTAGGATGCCTCCTGGACGCCTCCCTGGTGAGGTGATCCGGGCATGTCCCACTGGAAGGAGGCCCAGAGGAAGAGCCAGGACACGCTGGAGGACTATCTTTCTCGGCTGGCCTGTGAACGCCTGGGAACTCCAAGGCGTTCCCAAAAGGGAAATCTGGGTCTCTGCTTAGGCTGCTGCCCCCGCGACCGACCCCGTATAAGCAGAAAAAAAACGGATGGACGTACGGACTAACTTTTAAAGGATTTTAAATAAATCTTGATAAATTCCTTCTATTTCCTCTAAAAACTACTTCATTTTAAAATAAACTATGGATCTAAAACCAATGAATTCCTATGCCTCAGTCATTTTGTGTGCATGTCTGTTATGTGCACATCATGAACTTTCCAGGTTCCTGGTCTTTGTTGAACTTCGTGTTAAAACATCAGGAAACAGACAAACATGGATTTCTGTTACTTTGACTAATTCAGAATGTTTGTGATGCACACAACTACAACACATTTGATCCTCTATGTCCTGACATGGGAACATGGAGACATGGARACATGAAGATATGGGGAAATGGGGRCATTTGAGGAGAAATMGCTTTAGTAAACAGAACCAAAGTCATGATTTGTCCATTGTACCGTAGAAGAACTCATACAGGTGGTCTCACTGAGCTGAGGTTAGCTGAGTCCTTAACATGGTCAAACATTTTGTGTCCTCTCCTGCTTCAGTGCAGCATATAAGATGTGGATGTTTACCAAACTGTTTCAAACCCTAAAACTATGGAATATCTTCAAGTGTCTGTGTACAGATGATGTTACTGACTCCAGGTAACACTTCATCCCAGGATTTGCAGAGTAACATTTACTGTCTGATTAAAAAAAACAGATTAATTTTGCAGAAGTCATTAAGAGCATGTAATGACATGCTTGTCTGAATTGTATAACCGAGTTGGTCGTCTGTGTCACATATCGGCTCAGCAATCTTCCCTAAGTGACACATCAATTATAAGATCTGTCAGGAGAGTTCTGCAGTGGAAATCAGCCAACGGAGTGCTCTACATTCAGTCTGAGACAGAGCTGCAGCACCAGAAGGACTCTGAAAACAGAGGAGTCTGAGGATAGAGAAGACTGAGGCCAGAGGACTCTGAGAACAGAGAAGTCCTCATCAGGTCATCAGTTGTAGATGTATGTTTTATTCAAAACACCCAGTGGTTCATGAGATATTTTACTAACAGAGAGCTGACTTCATTAGTGAAAAACAGTCTTAAACACATGACTCACTACTGATTACTTTCTGAAAGTTTCATTAAAGTCTGTTCAGTGATTATTAAGATATTTTGCTAACAGTACAGACAAGCTGTGTTTGTGTTTAAATAAAGGTAAATAAATAAATATAAGWTTATATAATAAACACCCATCAGGAGTCTGTGTTACCTTCATCCATGTGTTTGTCAGGTCTCACCTTTTCCTGAACCTCCTGCTTGTCCTTGAGGGCCTCCTCCAGCTGGGACTGCATGTCACTGATCTGGGCCAAGGTCTGGGCCGACTGAGGACACAAACAGGACAGGACAGTGGATGAGGGCATATTTTAGGAATAATTCTTTATAAACACTCAGAGAGTAAAACCTTTAATAATCTGTAACCAAACTCCCAGTCATTCAACTAATAATACTCATTTATACAATAAAGGTTACATGTTTTTAAAGAAAAAGTCACACTTCATGATATGTAATGAGTCCATCTCTCAGCCTGCTTTATGAGATTAAAATTTAATCTGTGGAGGATTACAGCTCTGATAGTTTTCAGTCTTTACATGCTCATGGTTCAGCATGAGGAAGTGGCTGTGATCTGAGTTATTAGGTCATTTTCAAACAKCCAGTCCAGAAGAAGACAGCCTGTTGAGCTGGTGTTGCAGTGCAGGTGAGTGTGGAGGAGACCTGGGCCACGGCAGCTTTGTGCTTCTTCATCAGCTCGTTCAGGTCCTCCTGGTCCTCCTCCATTTTGGACTGCAGCTCGTTCTTCTCTCTCTGCAGGCGGCTCAGCTGTTCCTCAAACTGGATGRCACAACGCAACACAAACAGAGGACAACTTACGTCACATTCACACACAAACTGTGTTTTCTAACAGAAAATTTAACTCTATTGTCCTGCACCATGACACAACTCAACCTGGTACCCTGTACTCTTACATGAAGACTGGAGAGGAAAACTCCCATCATGCCCTCAGGCAACAGGCCTGTTTTATACCAGAACACATTTTATTGTATGAAAAGGATCCAAAGTTCAAACTTTACCTTCAAACATTAATATTTTTTTTATAAAAAAAAAAAAATAGACAGAGAAAAGTAAAATACTGAATAAGATGAAGTGAATTGAGTTTTGTTCCAGCTAAAGTAACTAAACAAGTGGTAATAAAAATAAAGTGTCAGCAACAACAGGAGTGTTAAAATTTCAGTGTTAAACTTTTGGGTGTTGATTTAACACTCAGTTAGTGTTATTTTAACACTTTTTGAGTAAACTGACACCCAGTGTTGGTGTTAAATCAAAGTGTTTATTTCCTCAGTGTTGAATCAACACTGGAAAGTGTTAAATAAGATCCGCCCACAGTTAAGTCTTATATTACACTTAACAGTGTTGTTATAAAACACCATGCAGTGTTGAAAGAAATATTCTCAGTATGGGTCAGTATTTTTGTTGATTTAAAAAAGCATTTGATACTATTAACCATAGTATTCTTTTTGAAAAGTTMAATAAATATGGTATTAGAGGACCTGCATTACAGTGGGTATCTAGTTATTTGGAAAATAGAAAACAATTTGTAGAAATAAATAATGTAAGATCTGAGTTTTGTAACATCTCATGTGGAGTGCCTCAGGGTTCCATTCTCGGACCTAAGTTATTTATTTTGTATGTGAACGATTTGGTAAATGTGTCAGATCTTTTTGGGTGTGTTCTATTTGCTGATGATACAACATTCTTTTATTCTGGTAAAGATGTACATAAAACAAATGTTGGACATGATACAGACAGAAGTTATGAAAATACAAAGTTGGTTTCAACTTAATAAATTATCATTAAACTTGGATAAGACAAATTATATGATTTTCTGTAACAATAAGAGAACTATAGATGCTTCATTTAAAATTGATGATGTTGATATCTGTAGAGTCAGTGAAGTGAAGTTTCTAGGTGTCATTATTGATGAAAAACTAACATGGAAAAATCATTTAAATGGTTTAAGAACAAAAATAGCCAAATCAACTGGAGTCCTGTACAAAGTAAGAGAACTGTTCAATGATAAAGCACTGTTTATGTTGTATAATGCTATAATTGTTCCACATTTAATTTACTGTATTGAAGTCTGGGGTAAAGCTTGTAAAACTATCACAAATCCAATTTTTATTTTACAAAAAAGAGCTATAAGAATTATTGCTAGAAAAAATTACAGCCATCCATCGAATATATTGTTTCATGACTTGAAATTATTAAAATTTTATGATTTGGTTGATTATAATATTTTACTATTAATGTACAGAGCTCATAAAGGTGTCTTACCTTTCAACATTCAAGTAAATTTTGTTAAAAGAGAGAGCTGTTATCATCTTAAGGGAATAGAAATGTTTCAGAAACCTGGGTTTGTTCGGGCCTGAAGGAGCGTTCCACTTTAATCCAGGAAATAAGATTATGGAACAGCCTGGAAGATGAAGTTCAAAATGCCAGACCCTTGTATATATTGAAGAGAATGATAAAAACGAGTATTCTGAAGAAATATGGAGAATTATAAGTGAATTCATGTTTTTTGAATTGATGTCTTTTTATTTTTATTTCATTTTTTAAATGTTTTAAGTTGTTTTGATTTTTGTTGTATTTTTACTTTTATTTTTAAACATTTTTGGGTATAAAAAGGGGCAGATATTATAAGATTTATTCTTCTTCTGCTGCCTTTCATTTTATTTGATTTTATTTTGATTGCATGTTTTTCTGTACTTTAATTTGTGTTACAAATGAAATGAATAAAGAAGTACTACTACTACTACTACTACTACTACTACTATTCTGAAAAGCCCCGCCCTCTTCCACCTCATATCAGACAGAGTAATTCCTCAGCAAGGAATGCTGGGTAATCTAGTAGAAATGATGTGTTTGCATGTTTATGACTATTAAAGGAGTTCATGAGAGAAAAAATGAGTTGTTCTGGTTGTTTTCTTGTTCAGTTTGATCAAGTTGTTCAACTTTAAGTTTGTGTTATTGGCCATAAATCGACACCATGAGTGAGAGGTACTTCCTGGTGAGTGAAGGGTGACTCCATTATACTTTTCTAATGACTACTGAGTGTTAATGCATCACTACAAAGAGTTTGACTTTAACTTTGAGTCATAAATTTACATTCAATTTGATGATGTATTAACACCTTATGGTGTCTGWTAATCTTTTTAACACCATAATTTCCTTTGTTAATAATAATACACTGGTGTTATTTTAACACTGTTGAAATGTAAATGTGACACCAAGAATTGCTGAATATTAAACACCGGCTGTTTACTTTTAACACTATATTTTATCAAAACTATGGTGAAAAGACTGAACAGCTGTAGGGTCACCTGAACTCTGAGTGAAATCATCTCCGTCATGTTCAGAAACCTGTGAAAAATCAGTTTCTTCTGATTATTTCTCTGTTTCTAATAAAACCACTGCCTCTGAGACATGCCAAGGTGCACCTCAGGCACTAAAAATATCTGTAAAATCTGGGGCACGTTCGTTTACATATCACACTTTGCTGTTTTAAATTCATCTCTGAGTGCTGATGAAAGCAAACTGGAGACATTCAGAGAGGACAACGTCCTGTCCTGCTGTCACGTCTCCAAATAATCACAAGACAGAAGAAACTACTGGAGAATTATCTCCAAACTTATTCTTAAATAATATCTGATTCCAAAGGGATTGAAAAAAAAGACGTTTAGTTGTACAGTAAATAAATAACCTAAAAGCAAGGAGAGGACAGAGACAGACCTGTCTGTCCTCTCCTGGATAATTAATGATCTGTACCTTTGACTCAGCACAGAGGACTGAAACTTTTCAAGGTCTATTTCATTCTTTTATAGGCTTCAACAAAATGTTCAAATCAGAAAGTTTCTGTTGGCCTAAAACAAAACAAAACAAAAAAAAAAAAAAACCCTTCAGACTGAGGGACAGAAGGACACATGTGGCAGTGGAGAGGGACAAAAGACACTTTGACCAGTCACTGGAGAACAGGTGACCACAGACACTGAGAATAAACTAAACTAAAAAAGGTCAAGATAGAAAAAAAAATGATTAAAAATAAACCAGAAGAAAGACAGAAAAACCTTATAAATAAGTTGAATCTAGTGAGAGAAGCGTGGGCTGTCCTCTGCGGGTTGACAACACACAGAAAGATGAAGACACGTACCGCCTGCTTAGCTTTGGAGGTGTCCTCCATCTGAACGTGCAGGTCATCCATCTCCACCTCCATGGCTTTCCGAGCTTTAACTGCAGCTGCACACGTGAACTCTGACTCCTCCAGCTGCACAGAGAAAACATCTGTCAGCCAGGCTCTTCACTCTATGAGTCCTGCTGTTGGAAAGTGGAGGGATTCTCTTTATTCTAAGACTCAAAACCAGTCTATCAATTATTATCAAACATTTCAATGCTGACCACAAACTCTGATAASCATCTAACAGACATTTTTACTGGAACCACATGATGGGGTTCAGATATTAATGAAGTCATTTTAGAGGGTTCAAGAAGCGGCACAGTGGAGCAGTGGTTGCAGATGTCACCTCACAGCAGGAGGGTCACAGGTTCACCTCCCACCTGGGAGGACTTTACATGTGTATGGCGTGATGTCTAATTAGGTCACACACATTCAAAATTGGACTGTATTCCTGTAGTGGGGTGGATTAGGGTCGACTATAGTGAATTTGGTGCAGATTGGCTGAAATATGTGGAATTTAGAGCCAAACATGTCAATGGCGTGATGTCTRACTTCGTTGCACAACCATGACCASGCCTTTCACTAAAAAGTCTTTGTGCTTGAAAACAAGTTAGATCAACTTATTATCAGTGTTCTGACAYAGTTTGTTGCTGATCAGGTCAAGAAGGCCAGAGATGGAGCTTTCCATCTGGTCCAAGTGAACTTGATAAAGCGCTATATAAGTTCAGCCCATTTACCATTTTACCATCCGWCAGGGGGCGGGGCTTTGATGATGTAACATAACCACATGGTATGGTCGGACATGCAACATGGATGACTCATAACAAGCGTGGTGTAGTTTAGCTTTCTAATTGAAAGTTACATCTGTCTGAAATTGAAACAGATGGACAGAGGGAGAGCATTTATGTCACCCACCACGGCAGTGGGGGACAAGAATGTTTCTGCAGCAATTCCACCCAGGTTAAACCTGTCTGACTGTTGTACTAGTGGTACAGGATGGTGTTTAGATGGTGCTGGACCTGGTTTTTGAGCTGGGCGATCTCCCTCTTGCTGGGTGCGTTGTTCTTGATGTGGTCCAACATGATCTGAGCATCAGCCAACAGAGCCTTGGTCCTCTTCAGGTCCTTCCTCAAGCGCTTCTCTGTCTCCATGTCTGCACCTTTCTCCTGGAGGACAGGTACAGAGAGGCAGGTGAGTCAGGTCAGAAGTGTGCAACAGATGGTACGTGAAGTGAGATACAAATGGTGTGTGGAGTGTGATACAGATGGAGTGTGGAGTGTGATGCAGATGGAGTGTGGAGTGTGATACAGATGTGTCTGAAGTGTGACACAGATGGTGTGTGAAGTGTGCAACAGATGGTATGTGAAGTGAGATACAAATGGTGTATGTGGAGTGTGATACAAATGGAATGAGTGAATACAGATGGTGTGTGAAGGGTGATAGAAATAGTGTATAAAGTGTGATACAGATGGTGTTTGAAGTAGGGCTGCACCGATTAGTTGAAATAATCGATGACGTCGATTATGTAAATTTGTCGACGCAGATTTTTTATTATCGATTCGCTGTATTACATAACCACCACGTGAATGTTCATGCAATTCCATTTTGGTACCTAAAAGCATCATTGCGACCATATTGGCATAAGAGTGGTGAGTTTTCCATTCTTGTCCTGAACGCAGCATCACACAAGAG
>NW_013952699.1:54522-58328 GCF_001266775.1 Austrofundulus limnaeus
GTGTGATACAGATGGAGTGAGTGAAGTGTGATACAGATGGAGTGAGTGAAGTGTGATACAGATGGAGTGAGTGAAGTGTGATACAGATGGAGTGAGTGAAGTGTGATAGAGATGGAGTGAGTAAAGTGTGATACAGATGGTGTGTGAAGTGTGATACAGATGGTGTGTGAAGTGTGATACAGATGGAGTGAGTAAAGTGTGATACAGATGGTGTTTGAAGTGCGATACAGATGGAGTGTGTGAAGTGTGATACAGATGGTGTGTGAAGTGTGATACAGATGGAGTGAGTAAAGTGTGATGCAGATGGTGTGTGGAGTGTGATACAGATGGAGTGATTAAAGTGTGATACATGTAGTGTGTGAAGTGTGATACAGATGGTGTGTGAAGTGTGATACAGATGGAGTGAGTGAAGTGTGATAGAGATGGAGTGAGTAAAGTGTGATACAGATGGTGTGTGAAGTGTGATACAGATGAGTGAGTGAAGTGTGATAAACATGGAGTGTGACTCTTCACCTGACTCTGTGCTGACAGGAGCTTTGATTCCAGCTCTCTCTTCTCCTTCAGCACCTTCTGCTTCTCATCATACTCTTCTTCAAGCTGCACCTCTATCTGCTTCAGCTGCACACAAACACACAGAAACCAGTCATTACCATTTCTGTCTGTTAGCAAAATAACTCAGAAACCAATGGATGGTCAGTACGGATGAACACCTACAACCTCAGCCAGTTTTCCAGAGACTGAGCTGGAACCTGGTGTGGCAGACACACTCACCAAGCTCTGATCTAGTCAGATATCACATTGTGCAAAATGTTAGCTTCAAAGTTTGACTAAAACAGCCTATTTAAAGAAAATAAAGTGCTAACTTGGTGTGGTTGTGTTCACCAAACTGAACATATTGAACATATTAAATGTAAAGATTACAAAACCATCTAAGTTGCTTCATGATCCTCTGACCGCAAATGACATTATTAAAACTCAGGGTAATGTGACTGTAGTCAACCTCCCAGGTTGACCAGACAGATAGACCAGATGGTAGAAAAGAACTGAGAAACCAAAGCTGCATATCAGAAAAACACATAATGTGTTATTGTTTAATGATGTCAGTGGTGATAAAACCAAATCTTCTTACTGTCCTACATGGCTCTATCACCTGAACCAGGTGTGAGCATCAAAACCTGTTGAGTCTGTTGGACTGACTCCAGATATTAGCAGTAGAACATAAATTAATGGTATCTAAAACCCATTGGTCTATGACTTATTGTAGTCCTTTGCCATATTACTGAGCTCACTGAAGATTGTATAAACTGTGCAGCCCTAAAGCAAACCACAAACCATTCAAGAGGAACTCCGAGGTCAAGCTGTGTCACTTTATGATTGAACCTTCTTTTTAATTGTAATGAGCTTGAACAGCAGGGAAGTAAAATTTGATTTATATGGCACCTGTCAAGACAAAACTCACAAGGTGCTTCATACCAATAATAAAGTAGATTAGGTTAACTAATATCAAAAACAATAAAAGCCAATGAAAAATTAGAAAAAATGCCTCAGCACTGGTTGTCTAATCACTTTGGGCATTTGGTTTGTGTAGATAACAGCAATATTTAAACTTTTTTGACCAAATAATAGAATCTGAATGGAACCTAATGGGTCAAGTGATCCAGCTGACCTTCTTACTGTACAACTGTCTTATCTCCTCCACTTCATCGTCTTTGCTCTCGATCTCCTTTGAATGGCTCTGACGCAGACGCTCCATCTCCATCTCCAGACGCAGCTTGGCCTGAAACATTCAACCAGCATTTTACACATTCTGCTCAMTGGTGGTGGGCACCAGTCCGCTAAAGCACAAATCCGCTAATTGCGGATCTAAATATTTCGTTTGTGTTTAGCAGCCTTACTAATTTTTATAATTCATAAGCGGATTTGCGCTTTCTAAAATTAAAATGCAGTACCACTAATAAATAATTATCTTCATCATAATCTTGAACAGCAGAAGGTATGGCTGTTAATGAATCACAACACACGTGATCTGTCAACAGCACCCCTCCCRGATAAACACACTTATTGGAAACGTATACATCATTGCTGACTGTTGCTCTCGGTCACGGTTCTCATTTCCCACAATGCTTTGTGTCTGCTTGCGTAGCAGGAAGGCAATGGTTAGAAGTCCCTGTCCCAGCAAAAACAGTAAATGTTTGTAATCCATACTAAAATTTTGTAAGTATTGATTTATTTTACTTTACAATCAGAGCTCCTTTAAAAAATAAATAAATAAAGTTTAAATGCTGGAGCTCAATACTTGACATAATTGGTCGAAGCAATCGGCCAACGGGGTTAGACATCTAGTGGTCAACTGGAGCAACTGCATGGAAAAGTTTCGTTTCCCGTCACAAATCAAATCCGTCATGTACCCAGAATGCATCACTTCAGTTTTCCAATTAACAGCTTTAAAATTACTTTATTGATGCTTCTTTAATGAAAAATCTACAACAAACAAAAGAAAAAGACAAAGAAGCAGCCGAACTAGCAATCCTCAACAACTTTTTAAAGACGCAGCCGAACTAGCAATCCTCAACAACTTTTTAATTTTTACACCAGGAGCTAAAGGTCTGTTTCAGAAAATCACATCCCCAGCAATCGGCACTTGTAGGATTAAGCTGTAAAAGGGTTCATACACTGCTAGTTGGCAGTGTTGTACATATGTTGTACATGAATTGTTGCCAGCTAGTAAGTGTCAAATTGAACTTGCGCTTTAACATTAGCTTCTGCTAGTTTTTCTATGGCATAAGCGTTTTTGAAGTTGCAGACCTAAATATTTTCTTAAGCGCTTTAGAAATTGCGGAGCTAATTTTTGGGTTAGTGCTGCCCACCACTGCTGCTCACCATGAAACCACGGTTTCAACACAAACTGACAAACATTTGTTAGTAGATGAGCAAAATTCACAAGACAATACAAGTTGTTATATACTCTGATACTACAGAGCATAGTCCAATCTTTCTGTTTATCTTTACTCTTAAAAAAATGAGGGCCTCTCATCCTCCATCACCTGTGATAAAACAAAAAGAGCAGCTTCATGAGGACCTGTGTTCATACCTGCTCCAACATCTGGATGGTGCCAGCCTGCTCATCCAGCTCCTCCTCCTGGTCCTTGACCTTGGCTTCCATGTCACGAAGCTGCTTCTTCATCTGAACCCACACACGAGAAGACAAGAAGAAGAAGAGGTCAGTCATCAGACGGACAGGAAACAGGTTTACTGACAGACTCAACGACAGACCTTAGCCAGCGATGCCTCGTCCTTGGACTCCTGGGAGTTGAGATCCTGCAGTTCTGCTTCAAACTGGTCCAACTTCAGGTTAACTGCACACAGTTCAGTGTCTTTGTCCTGCAACACACATGGTTCCAGTCAAAACATGGTGGGGAACTGAAAGGTTACGTCACATATTTCTGTAAATATCTTTGGTAAACACAACTGACCCTAACTCACTTATTTGTCTGTCCTTCAACAGGATCGGAAACACACCTGTACACTGAAGGACGTCACTTTTGTTCCATTATTGGCAAAGCTGGACACGTCACCTGGTGCTGACCAGGGGTCTCATTTATAAAGGATTGCATGGAAACCATACTAAAAGTGAACGTACGGCCAAAAGGCGGAAATGGCGTACGCCAAAAAAATTCAGACATAAAATCGTGCGTACGCATGTTTCTGCGCATCTTTCATTTATAAATCACAGCCGCACGTCAGAGTTTGTGCACGAAGTCCCGCCTCAGGTTCTGCCCTCTACACGCCCACATTCAACCATAAAC
>NW_013952699.1:64702-67408 GCF_001266775.1 Austrofundulus limnaeus
TTCTTACACAATCAGTTCTTGTTTAGTAAATCAGTCTCAAAACAAGATCAAAGACTTGTTGGCTGGATATAAGGTTTTAAAGCTTGGTAAGATGGACAGTTTTTTGCAGTGTTCACACTTTTTTGTTAAGTATATAATTCCACATGTGTTAATTTTGATGCCTTCAGTGTGAACCTACAACTTTCATAGTCATGAAAATAAAGAAAACTCTTTGAATGAGAAGATGTGTATAAACTTTTGGTCTGTACTGTATCATGTCTTCCACACAGAGTGGAAGAATAAAAGCTACAGCCTAAATCACCACATCAGCAGAAAGATAATTATTTTAGACTTAAATAAACATCTTCAATCAGACACCAGAAAAAAAAGGTCTAATCAGGTCAGTTCTAAYGTGGTTTGCACAATTATAATATTTGACTCCTGTCCAAAGAGTGCCCACAGTACCTCCAGCTGCTGGCGCAGGCTGAAGACTTCTGCACTCAGCGTGTCCTTCTCTCGAGCCAGTTTCTCCCTCAGACTCCTCTCCCTCTGCACCTCCTCCTGTGCKCCACTCAGCTCCCCATCAAACCTGCAGACATCCACAGTGAGCAGGGTTACAGGCTCTGAGGCGTCCATCAGACACACCAAAGGTAACAGGACATCATAAAGCCACATTCAGCAACACTGCCTGACCTTTGACCTTAAAGCTGGGGTGATGTCATGTCTGCTGCACTCTGACTAGTGAAGATGAATGTGTGAATGAAGTTTAGTTCAACTATCTTCAGCAGATCAAACGTTATGGACAGGACAAGACCTCAGCTTTACCACTGAAATAAAAGTATGTGTGCGTGTGTGTGTGTGTGTGTGTGTGTACGTGTGTGTGTACTGACTTCCTCTGCTTCTTCTCCAGGTCATGGTTGCGGCTCTGTTGGCCCTCCAGGTGGAGTTTGGTGTCCTGTAATTCAGACGTCAGTCTTTGGGTTTTCTTCTTCAGCTGCTGAATGTTCCTCTGAGACTCCTCGTTATCTGCCTGCAGATCGCTGATCTGCACACACAAACACACAAGCACACACACTCAAACACTTCTGATAACTGATGAGTACTCTGTCCACRCAGCTGGAAGTCAAGGTTAAAGCAATAATCCAACGTGTTGCGCAGATTTATGAACAAATCCCAGAAGTAAATTGTGTGCTGGGAGTTGTTAAACATTCTCTTAATAAACTCAGAGTGTGTAAACTCGCATGTTGTGCAGCAGAGATGTACGCAAGTAATTTTTGGCAAGTCNTATTTGTGTATAAGCTGTTTAGATTGTCAAAAAGCCTGTGTTTTTAGTGTTATTAACAAAGTTTGTGTGCTCAGACCAGTAATATTTTGGGGTCACAAGTTTTTGCCATGGATATGTAGAGAACCTTTTCATGATATGCTAATTTTTTGAGATAGGGATTTTTGGTTTTTCTTTACTTTTTGCCAAAATCATCAAGATTAAAACAATAAAAGTCTTGAACTACTTCAGTTGGTGTGCAATGAATCTAAAATATATGAAAGTTTAATGTTTATCAGTACATTACAGAAAATAATGAACTTTATCACAATATGCTTATTTTTTGAGAAGGAACTGTAAGTGGTTTAAAGACATGTTTACCACACACAAAGGACATGCGATTGTGTGTGTGTGTGTGTGTGTGTGTGTGTGTGTGTGTGTGTGTGTGTGTGTGTGTGTGTGTGAAGCTGCTGTCTTTTAGCACCGCTGCATTTCTGAGGCTGAGAGGCATTTTCAGACTAAGAGCCACTGAAACTCTTGACAGTTAAACTCAGACTGCATCAGGAAACCTGGGGCACCATCGGGAGCCAGGTCTGGAGGGGGAGCCAGTGAGCTCCCAGTGGGTGGGTCTTGGCTTTTGGGGCTCAGCAGGGCCAAGCTCAGAAGACAGACAGGATGACACCTCGATGTGGACCACCTGAGTGCTGTGAAAGGCAAGCAGCAGGTGAAGGAGGGACCCTGGCTGTGTATATTCTTGGAGACGTTAACTAGCTCTAGAGCCATGGATGGGGAGTAAGAGGTTAGAGCTTGTTTGTGAGGTGGAGTAATAACAGTTTTAGTTTGGTTTAATTTGGCTCCCTTCTCAGCACAGATTAGGATCTGGAACCATATTATGGAGATGCTCAAGGACAGAGGTGTTCAGGAACATGTGGGGATGATGAGAGGAGGGACAGTTTTTCCACATGTCCAGGGGAGTTCAGGGACATGGAGTCTGAATGGGTCACGTTCATGTGATGTACAGAAGCCGGGGCCTGGAGGTCATTTGGTGACTGTTGAGGCAGAAGTAAAGAAAAGCTCCTCTGTGGCATGTCAGGGGTGKACATGATATACCCTGAGATCCTGAAGAAGATACCTGATCAGTATCAGGAGCTGCTGATCAGATGTGATTAACTGATCATTACTGAGTCCTCCTCAAGGAGGTCCTATAGAACAACTGGAGTGCTCAGAAACCACGTGACCATGTGATCGGCTGGTGAAACCAAGGGCTAACACAAAATGGTCAAGAGTCTGGACTTACCATTACTGTACATGTTGACAACAGAGCAGAAAAAAGGACTGACGATGTAGAAATCATTAAAACTATTAATAATAATATTAATCCAATTATTATTAATATTTTACAGTTTATATAATCTATCTAATGTTTTAAATCAGAGATTCTTAACCTGTGGGCCGTGGCCCAATTG
>NW_013952699.1:73640-82882 GCF_001266775.1 Austrofundulus limnaeus
CCCCCCCTCTGGCAAGAGGGGGTCTTCAACCTGGCTGCTTCTCTGTCCTCCTTCTTTGGTGACTTTTTCTTAACAACCAAAAACCAACTGGCTTCATCTTTGTGCATTAACTTTTAAAACCTCTGTCATGGGCGGAGTCAAGGTTTTTAGTTAGCCAATTGAAACTCTGGTAAAGTTTTTTTAACCAATCAAAATGTCTGGCGGGAAAAACAAGGTTCTTCAGACAAAGAATGGGAGTGTCTCTAGTCTAATCATCTTGCATCTAATTAAAGGGAAGACATCTGCTTTTTAAAAAATTTTAGCTGATAAACTGTCTAGAATGTGTCTAAAATGTTATATAGTACTGTTTCTGTGCTAATTTTGATGTTTTTTGTGCGTATTTGTTCAAATCTGTAATATTTGGTCTAAAAACGTGTTTTTGCTGCTCATATGGGTWGAGCMGTKGTACTGCAGGCTAATTTACATATTGGTTAACGGCTCTCCACRGTTTCGTCACAGCGGCCGTGTTCTGATATAAAAGCCTCTCTCCAAGACACGGCCCTGCAGCAGTCAGGGGTTGGAACAGCTAGCATAGCACGATCGTCTGTTACAGCTTCGTATTAGCATGTCAGCAGCTAACATCACTTGAACGCAGTCACACACACAGACACACAATGCCTCAGCAACACAAGGCTTCGTGTATCGCTGAATCAACCTTTGAACTAGCAGCTCGATCTGATAAGACTTTAACCCCAATGAGCTCCACAGCCTGACTCTCCCTCAGTCTCTCTCAGCCTCGGGTGGGGAGAGGAGGAGMGGGAGGCTGTCTGTGCTGCGCTCACACACACACAGACACGCACACCCCAGCCCGCTGTACGTCCTGCAGAAACAGGTAAACAAGAACAGAATGTGTGCACACACAGAGGGAGGAGAAAAAAAAGGCAGACAGCGCAGTGAAGCGGGGCAGTCTGGGTCGGACAGAGCTCAGCCGAGGCTGCGGTAAAGAGCTTCGTGTCCTGATCCAGGGAGACAACGGKAGTCAGTCCCAGACTGAGCTGACTTGATCATTTTAAATGAAATATGTCATGAATCATTGTGTGTGTCATGAAACTTTACTTTTTACAAAGCATAACTTGTTTAGAACGATCAGAAATGTTAGCATGTCATGTTCTCTGTCCTGGCCGCACTCCCCCCTGCACCAACCACTGTAGGCATTTTTTTTTTTAAATTTTGCCTTGGGGCAGAGTTATCCTTTCACGGGAGGGGGAGGGGGGGTAAGATACACTTTAACTGGCAGTTTGATCAAAGGCATTCTAACTATACTAGATTTTATTCTATAATACTATAGTTTAATGAAGTATTAAAACTGTTTTAATAATACAGATAAGGTAAAGGTTGAAATAACAATCAAGCATTTATTGTTAACTGTATTTTGCACTTGTCTTACAAAAGCATACTGTAATTATTTCTTTTCATTGACAAAGAACAAATCCAGCAAGTCTACTGCTGATTTTACAATAAAAATACCAGAAAAATATTTTTAAATGCATAAACGCATGTCAGCGAAGATGATGAACCAGAATCCTTGAAGTAAAAGAGCTGCACAAGTCATTACAAAAACWAATTTTGGATTTGGACAGTGACTGTACAGGAAGTGACTGATGACTACAGTACAGTATAAAACTGAGATGAAATGTGTCTGATCAGCTGTATTCGTTCAGAGCTGCTGGTCTTTGCCTGTGAAGGGTTAATAAACTGTGTGCATGTTGAGCAGAGGCCAGTGCACGTGGTCTCACCCGTCTCTCCAGCTGTCGTTTGTTCTGCTGCTCCACCTCCAGCTTGTCATCATACTCCTGCTGCAGTCTCTTCTTGGTGAATTCAATCTCTCTGATGGCTCGTTCATACTTCAGCCTCCAYTCTCCTCCTGCTCCATCAACACAACCACAGTGTGGTCAGGACTCTCTGCGCGACCAGGCACCCAGAGGATATACACCTGACTTATAGATCTAGATCTATAGAGACAGCTTTAATCAAAGAGTCAAACCATTTCTGTGAAAGTCTTCATTTAAACAAAACTACTGGTAGTCTTTAGAATGTGCAGAAACACAACTWAAGATCTGAACAAATACAAAATATATACAGAATATACAGTATTCAATTCCGGTCATCAGATCTGAGTCACTTCAGCCTGGTCCCAGTACTCGCGCTTCCACCCTTGTGTACTTCAAATACGCGTTCGTTCGTTTGTTTCGTTCGTTCCTTCATTCGATTTTATTCGTGCCCGCAGGTAAATTTGGTTACAGTGAAAACAAGTCAGTTTCTATCCAAGAAAAAGCACAAGACATCTGACATGGACATCTATCGGAAGGGTTCGAGTGTGTAGTGTGTCCCAAYTCTCGGACGTAGTCTTTGGCACCACCCCCTTTGTGCCCTTGACCTACACTTCACTGAAGCCTGCATCAAGCAGATTTTGGTGAAGTGTATTAATCACAATTCATCGCTGTMTGTGTTTTGAATGTTTTTTTTAATTAAAAAAATCTTTACAAATATAAGATCAAGTACAAATACAAAGAGAGAACATGAGAACAAAAAACAAAACGGAATAATTAAAGTATGCCAGGTGGATAGTTTTCTGCATTAAATACATTTAGTACAAAAAGAAATCTARGAAAAATCTGCTGAGAGGCGCTGAGCAGGAGTGGACATACTTACTGGCCCCCATCTTGGTGCCTGTAGGTTGGCGTTCACCCCAGAGAAAGAGAGGGTAGCCTCCCTCCAACTACGGGTGGGGGGACGGGTCCTGACTGTTGTTTGTGCCTATGATCCTAACAACAGTTCAGATTACCCACCCTTTCTGGAGTCCTTGGAGGGGGTGCCCTGACTCCCTCGCTCTGCTGGGGGATTTCAACGCTCACGTGGGTWAWGACAGTGAGACCTGGAGGGACATGGTTGGGAGGAACAACCCCCCCGGCATGTCTTGGACACTCGGRTGAAGAGAGGGGCGGAGCTGTCAACTGACCACTACCTGGTGATGAGTTGGGACTGTTGGCGGGGGAGGATGCTGGTCAGACCTGGCAGACCCAAACATATAGTGAGGGTCTGCTGGGAACATCAGTCAGAGTCTCCCGTCACACGGAGCTTCATCTCACACCTCCGGGGGAACTTCGAACACGTTCCGGGGGAGGTGGGGGGGATTGAGTCCAAGTGGGCAATGTTCTGTACCTCCATTGTTGATGCAGCTTACCTGAGCTGTGGCCGTAAGGCTGTCAGTGCCAGTCGTGGCGGCAAACCTCGAACCCGCTGGTGGACACCGGCGGTGAGAGATGCTGTCAGGCTGACGGAGTTCTATCGGGTCTTTTTGGCCTGTGGGACTCAGGAAGCAGCCGATAGGTATCGGCAGTCCAAGCGGATTGCGGCTCGGGTTGTCGCTGAGACAAAAATTTTGATGTGGGAGGAGTTCGGAGAGGCCGTGGAAAAATACTTCTGTACGGCTTCAAGGCGATTCTGGTCCACCATCCGGCGTCTCGGGGGGAAGTGGTTCACCACCAACACTATTTATGGTGGGGATGGTGCGCTGCTGACCTCAACTGGGGACGTTGTGTGTCAGTGGGCAGAATACTTCGAAGACCTCCTCAATCCTACCGACATGTCTTCCCATGAGGAAGCAGAGCCTGAGGTCCCTGGATTGGACTCTCCAATCTCTGGTGTCGAGGTCACTGAGGTGGTTAAAAATCTCCTCGGTGGCAAGGTGCCGGGGGTGGATGAGATTCACGCGGAGTTCCTTAAGGCTCTGGATGTTGTGAGGTTGCGTTGGATGACGCGACTACAATATCACGTGGACATCAGGGGTAGTGGCCCTGGATTGGCAGACCGGGGTGGAAGTCTCCCTATTTAAAAAGGGGGACGGCAGAGTGTGTTCCAACTATTGGGGGATCACACTTCTGAGCCTCACCGGTAAGGTCTATTCAGGGGTTCTGGAGAGGAGGGTCCATCGGATAGCAGAATCTCAGATTCAGGAAGAGCAGTGTGGTTTACGTCCTGGTCGTGTAACAGCAGACCAGCTCTACACCTTAAGCAGGGTCCTGGAGGGTGCGTGGCAGTTCGCCCAACCAGTCTACATGTGTTTTGTGGACTTGGAGAAGGCTTTCGACTGTGTCCCTTGGGGACTCCTGTGGGGGGTACTACGGGAGTATGGAGTACCAGGTCCATTGAATACTGTAGGCTGTTTAATTTTGTAAATGTTTAAAAACATATTTTAACATGGATGGAGCCATTTTATTTACACACAAAGCATTCTGGGTAAATGATGACGTGGATAGGTCCTCGGTGTGAGCGAGCTAGCGAGCTATATCCACCCTGAAGGTTAATCTTGGACAATATCTGATGATCGACTCTTTTAAATGAAACCAGAGAGCGTTGACAGAGAGGAGAAGGTAGAAATGACTCAGCCTGGAACTGAAAATATGGATGGAGGACAACAGAGCTGCTTCATGGAAGAAGAACCTCAGCTTAGTTTGTTAGCCTTTGCGCTAGCGCTGAGGCTATATTGACTTACATGTATTAGCTCGGCCCTAGCGTGACAAACTAACAAGCTAAAATGATGTCCTCCATCCATATTTTCAGTTCCAGGCTGAGTCATTTCTACCTTCTCCTCTCTGTCAACGCTCTCTGGTTTCATTTAAAAGAGTCGATCATCAGATATTGTCCAAGATTAACCTTCAGGGTGGATATAGCTCGCTAGCAGCCTCGCACCAAGGACCTATCCATGCCATCATTTACCCAGAATGCTTTGCGTGTAAATAAAATGGCCCCGTCCGTGTCTTTATTTTACTGTTAARATATGTTTATTAAATAAAATATAATGTTACAACTAATCACGGATCCCTTTAAGTATTTTGGGGTCTTGTTCACGAATGAGGGAAGAATGGACAAGGAGATCGACAGGCGGATTGGTGCTACGTCTGCAGTGATGCGGGGGTTGTACCGGTCTGTCGTGGTGAAGAGAGAGTTGAGCCAGAAGGTGAAGCTCTCGGTTTACCGGTCGGTCTACGTTCTTACCCTCATCTATGGTCACAAGCTTTGGGTAGTGACTGAAAGAACGAGATCACGGATACAAGCGGACTGGGCTCTCCCTTAGAGATAGGGTGAGAAGCTCAGTCACCTGGGAGGGACTCAGAGTAGAGCCGCTGCTCCTCCACATCGAGAGGAGCCAGTTGAGGTGGTTCATCTGGTTATGATGCCTCGTGGATGCCTCCCTGGTGAGGTGTTCTGGGCACATCCCACCATATTTCTCAGCTGGCCTGGGAACACCTTGGGATTCCACCAGACGAGCTGGCCCAAGTGGCTGGGGAGAGAGGTCTGGGTCTCTCTGCTTRGGCTGCTGCCYCCGAGACCCGACCACAGATAAGCGGACAAAAACGGACGGACAAAAAAAAATCATAAATTAAATATATTCAACGAGCTACAACATTTGTATGTGTTTACAGCTTTTTGTTTGTACTCTTAGAGTGGATAAATATAATAAAATGTCTTCAATCAAAACTGTAGCAAGGCAATGTTTTTTTTAACAGGGGTGCAGGGTGAGTATTGGGACCGGGTCTTCTGGTCATCAGGGCTGAGTGTAGGTGTCTCACCTGTGCCGTCATCGTCCATCTCTCCGTTCAGCTCAGACGCCCTGATGAGGCGAGCTTCCATCACCTCCATCTCCATGGACTCCATCTGTTTATTCATGCTGTCAAACTTGCTCTGATTGAAAAGAAGGGAACAAGTGGTTTCTATGACAGCATCATGACACCTCTCGCCACATGGAGGTCTAAACTAGGAKTGATGGTGGAACGCTCTTACTGCTCTGTGACCAGACTGAACTCTGAATATAAACTTTGGGTTTTACAGTGGTTCAGGAATAAAGGTCATTAATGTAACAAACTTTAGATCAAGTTTAAATCAGCAGCTTTATCTGACCAGTAAAGTTGTTCTCAGTTGGGTTGTTTTATTATCTAATGAGGCTGGAACTGAAGCCCTGGTTTMGATCCAGTCTGTCAGACACAGGTCCCTCCATGCTGACTCACAGTACTCACTTAATGTACCTCAGGAAACTGTCCTAGGACCACACTACTTTGTTCTAAATATTAATGGGCTGAAAAACTCATTTCAACTTTTATGTAAAAGAAAATTGTGTATTTTTACACCAAATCAAGTGTTTTTTCAGCTGCAGCACATATTTAACAGTATTCTGAGCTGAACTGTTATTTTCACCATCACAGAAACTGTAGATGAACACACACTGAGAACCCAGACGAGGTTCTGTTGGGTTCTGGTAGTTTTACCTGCAGCTCCTTCAAGTCTTTATCCAGACGGAGTCTCTCTGCAGTCTCAGCCTCCAGCAGCTGGGAGGCTGACTCCCCGGTGTTCCTCTCATCAGTCAGCTCTGACGACAKTTCTGTGATCTGCCGACACACACACACCACGTATGATCAAATATCCTTTAATAAAACTAAAGGACATCATTCTTCACTCAGCAAATCAATGAAAGCTAACTGAAGCTAAGTTAGCTGGAAGTTTGAGTTTGATCAAAGCAGACGCTCGGCTCCTCTCAGTGGCTTCATGAATTAAAACAAGAAGAAGAAGAAGCGTTGTTGTGAGTTTACCCTGCTCTCCAGGCGGTCACTGTTGAGCCTCAGCTCATTCCTCTCCTTCTCAACCTTCTCCAGTTTCTGTTTCAACTGTTGGATCTCCTCCTGACAGAACACACACATGATTCTGTAAAGTCTCAGGACCGGGTCTACAAACAGCTACATGTTCAGTGTTGTTAGAATAAATCTTCAAATGTTATCTAATATATTCCAGCTCTCTTAATGCTTATGATTCTTTCAAAAATAACCATTTTCTGAGAAATAATGACAGAAGATAAGATATATGAGACCTTTAACATTAAGAGTCTACAGTTTTTATAAACATTTATTCAAATAAAGAATCCTTTAACTACAATATAAACTCTACAGATGAGAATTCAGAGAGTCAGAACTGAAGGAAACTCACATCTTTGCCACGGATCTGTTCCTCAGTGAGCTGCACCTCGATCAAAGGTCTGACGGTGGTGAAGAGCTTCCACCAGGGCCAGCCTTTTACTCCACGATTCTTCTTTATGTTCTTCTGGATGCAGCGGATGGCCAGGTTCTGGATCTGTGCAACAGAAACACAAACTGACTACATGCTGTCTTCTTCTCCTTCATAGAAATATATTTGCACCTGAGAGGACTGTGTCAGGTGATGACGTGCGCAGAAAGAAAAGTCCGACTGGATGTGATGTAAATGTTTGAAGTTGTACCTTCCTCTTCTTGAAGGCCTGTCTGGACAGATACCCTCTGCAGGCAGCCTGGAACAGAGAGATGTTCCTCCTGGTCTGGACGTCCCGCTGCTCCTCCAGCCTGGACAAAGTCCCCGCTCTGAAGAAGACCTGCCGGAGCAGATGGACAGGAGGCTTCTTTTAATGGTTGTTAGATGTATTTTCTGAGAATATTTCTTCAAACATTACCCTCCTGTTTCAGTGATCCTGATCAGCTGGTGCCCTGATGATCAATAATCCATGTCCTTGCTTACAATACCACAATATATCGTGAAATATTGTATCATGGACCCTCTGTCATGATATGTATTGTATCGCCAAATTCTTGCCAATACACAACCCTAGGGGCGGAGCTTCAGAGGGGGGCTGGGAGGGCSGGGCCCGGAGTGAGACTGGACCTTGTCGGGTCCAGAGGGAGAAAGAACTTAACCCTCAATTTACACCATGCTATTCTGCTCTGGTCCAACCTCTGCAGGAAATATTCAACCATTATAATCAGGACAGTATTTACACTGGCTCCTCATGATGGTGCAGAGCAGGAAGAAATGAGGAGGGGAGAACTTATAGCGGCAGAGCGGGTTGGAAGAYGGTTATTTGATGTTATTTATTGTTTTTTAACRTCYTACAGGCTCTGAAATGTTAAATAAGTTTGAAACTACGTTTTTTTTAATCCGTAAAACTTGAAAACATTTGGGAGATTGGTCTGTTAACTTCAGTATACCTGCAAAATGAGGAAAAAATGACAGACAGTCCGTAGAACTTGACATGCTTCACTTGAGTGGGACACAGTGGGATACAGAGGACTCATGTTGTACAGAATAAGAGATCAAAGACAGAGCATCACAGACGAGTTCTCRGAGCACAATAGAGTCCTTCAATAGTGGTGAGTAGCTACTTCTTTTTGAAATTGTGTTTGTGAACATGTGGGCCGCTGTGCCAGGGTTACTGAACTTTAGCTACTGATGGTACAGGCTCTGAGCTGAAATAGATAAAGYTGGTGTCAAAATGACCGGACCACTACCTGTGCTGCTGAACTGTTTAGAATTTGTGTTGTTTTATCATTAGTAGCTGAATGTTTTTTTCTTGGTTTGCTATACTTCATGTCTGTTTGATGGACTTCACAATAACATGGTCTCTCTCTGTGGTGCTGAAGCTTGTAAGCCCTGCTGTTGCAGGCACGTGTATGTTGTATAAAATGATGTCATCATGAGCTTTATTATTTGGTGTAAAGGGCCCGGTCATTTGCCCCGACCCCGGCCCGGCTCTGATTTGTTCAGCTAGTGCACAGATGTCAATGTTTCCATAAAAAGATGTGAACTGAGAGGAGTTTATGAACAAAGCTGCTTGTCTCTGTGCAGCAGAGGTTATTAAAGTTGTTTTAAAAACAAAATGAGAGAYGTGTGTGAGTGCTCACCCTGCTCAGACCCATGTGGTAGGTGTTCTTCTCCAGCTCCAGAGACTCCAGCAGCTCTTCCACCGCCTGAGAACAAACAGAACCAACTGTCAGAACACAGATGTACCGGATCCAACAGGYCCAACAACAGAAGGATCAGAGCAGCTGAAAACATCAGAGCTGTGAGGAACATCTCAGCCTGAAGACGACCTGATCCCCGCAGCTCAACATAAGACCCTCAGAACCGTCAATCACAGAAACACTCTGACTGGACCTGCTCAGAAGCACCACACCCATTTTCAGACCAAAACCCTGCTGAAAAGTGGACATCCAAGGGTGTCCACCGTCCTCAAAGGCAGGGCTTCTTAACCTTTTTGACCTCGGGGCCCAATTTRTTGAACATAAAGTGACACGAGGCCCAGTCACACATTACCAATGTATGGATCAATATGATAATTATTCTAAATCTAAATCTTTTATTGTATTTACATCATAACTAAACTATCATAACTAACATAACTAAAT
>NW_013952699.1:82892-96473 GCF_001266775.1 Austrofundulus limnaeus
GGGTATAAGAAAAATTAAAAATGTTTAATGTACATGTTTCAAATAAAAAATAATCTGTAAAAATATATTTGATAAAGTACAAATGAAAATAGCCTTTTTAAACTTTTGCAACCAGAAGCTGCTCTTCATTAGCCTGGTTAAAACCAGACCCTGTCCTTCACTTTGCTTCGTACGAGGGTCTGGACTTTCTGCATAGAGAACTGATTTCTTGCAGGAGGCGTGGCCTCTGCTGAAGTGTGTGTGTTGTTGCTGTGAAGGAGGCTAAGCTAAGAAGCTAACCAGAAATCGCATGCGCTGTAAACAACCCTACTGAGAGGAGAGAAGTACCGAGCTGAACGAGTTCAGCTCGGACTGTAAATGAGAGCTGCTGCTTTGTCAGACAAATTTATTTTAATATGGAAGCCTCATCAACACAGACTGGCTTCATTCACTTCCTCCACTGCTGTTTGTTAAACTAACTAGCAGACACTGCGCAGAACATTGACATCATTCAAAACTCCTCCTTCTGTTTGCTGATTGGCCCAGGTAAAATAAACTACAAGCAGACACTGTGCAGAAAATCAACAAAGTTCAAAACTCCGCCTTCTGTTTGTTGATTGGCCCAGGTAAAATAAACTACAAGCAGACACTGTGCAGAAAATCGACGTTCTGTTCTCTGATTGGCCCGGACAAAAATCTGCCAGTGAATCCATCTCAATGGGAGAAGTCCCAGACGGAGCAGTGAAGGAAACTAGAACTGAGCGGAGCTGTGTAGGAAGGCACGGACCAGGCTAGCTCTTCATATTAGTGACAAACAATAACAGTAACAACAGCTTTTTGACAATTTAAAAATTTATTTAAAATACATTCAAAATGCTTAAAAATAAACTACAAAAATTTATTTAAAGTGCAAATTAAAATATAGTTCTATCTGGAACTGTATATGATAATGTTTTGAACTTTTAAAATATTACATGGTAAAAACAGAAGCTGCTCTTCATGTTAGTGACAAACTTTGGTGTTTTTTTACAAGTTACCTTCATTTTTGCTTCTACTTTTCATTTAAAATAAGTTTCCATTATCGGCAGGTTTCTACGGTTCTTCTTCTACAGATTAAAAAGTTGTTGAACAACTGAGTAGCGCACTATTGCCACTAGTGGTGAGAAAGTGTATTGCACCTTATTCAAAATCAACGCGGTCCCACGGCCCTATACGGCCCAAAGTTTAAAACTGTTGTTCTTTTGAGGCCATCAAGGTGGCGCTCACGGCCCACAATTGGGCCGCGGCCCATGGGTTATGGGGACATTATCTGACTCATACTCCACTTCTCTTCAGGCACAGCCCAGACAAAGCAGCAGAGAAGAACCAGACCCTCATGTGTCAGAGTTTCACACTTTAAATTGGTGTAGAGACAAAAGAAGACAGGAATATTCAGACTGATCAAACTGTGAACAAGTTTCTGAGCTCCTTTCCTTCATACATCCTGATGAACCTGGAACTGAGCTCASATCAGACTCCTCCCCCTGACACGCCCACTTTTCCTGCACACGTAATGAAAAGCTTTAGTAATCAGGTATAAAGAGAGGAGCTGTACATATTACACATCACTTTCTGTTCATCAACTACACACTGATTGTAAATGAATGACGTGAACCAGGGGTGCAGATCTGCCAGTGCTACAGTTCTCGTTTCCGTGTCTTTTACATGTAAAGCACAACACAAACAGGTGTTCCCTGTGTGTGCAGCACAGTGTATGACTGAACAGTTTAAGACATTAATGCTGCTGAAGCTTCTGCCTCCTGTAGGAAAGGAATGGAGAGATAATGAGAGGAGAAAATAAGTGGAAAGAGATGAGAAAACGGAGAGCAGAGGGAAGAGAAAGCTGGTAATTAATCAGTACAGTCGCCGCATGCTGTCAGCCTGCACAATCATAATTAATTACACACAAGAGCGCTCTGTGAGCCTGAGGAGGAGCCAGGGTTCTGTTCACACCAGAGATTAGACTGAGGAGGCCTCAGCAGGATACTGCACCACTTTAATCCGAAATATTCACCTAAAAAACCCGAATAACAAAGAGTTCCTACAGTTTTCATCTTTTAACTGCAGACAGATCCAAACTCTAACATATTCTGTTGGTTTTACAGTAAACAGTTAGAATTGAACATGTGAAATGTCAACTTCAAGATCACTCTGTAGCCCAGCCATTTTTTCAGGCACCTATCTGTTTTTTCCCTTCTTTTCCTTTCTGTTCATACACYAAGTATGAAATCTCGCGAGACTTGCCGACTTCCCATGAGACTTYCTGCGAGATTTGGAGTTAAGATGGCCACACGCTGTTGTTTAGCATCAGTTGTGTGCGGTGGTCTTACTTGGTAAGATTCTTGAAATAAGAAAAAATTGAGTCAAATCAAGTATTTCAAGAATCTTACCAAGTAAAATBTTCTTACCCCACTGGCAGAAATTTTTGACTTAATTTGAGTCAAATTTTCAGACTCAACAAGACAAATAATCTTACACATTCTGAAAACAAGATKATTATTCTTACACAATCAGTTCTTGTTTAGTAAATCAGTCTCAAAACAAGATCARAAAGAATTTTTGGCTGATAAAAGATTTTAAAACTTGGTTAGGTGGACATTTTTTGCRGTGTAGTATGACTCTCAGGTTTTAGATACTTCTACCAGTGTGGTGTTGATGTATTCTGAGCCTCGAGAAACTGATCAAAACCRAAACTGGTGCGTGTTGTACTGTTTGTAGCATGCTAATACTAGCATCCATTGTTTGACTTGTTTGTAGCGTTAACTTAGCACAGGTGCTAGTTTAACTTTCCATTGACTCACATTGTGTTTTTTGAATCACAGCTTCATGTTAGCCAGTTTTCATATTTCAAATGAGTAATGATTTAATGATGCAACAGTTTGTTATTTTGGATAATTTGACCAACTGGTTTAAAACCAAATACATTTTATTTAGTTTTTTGCTAACAGCCTTACATTTAAAAGGACAAATAATGTTCATTAATGAAATGCATTTGGGTGTAATATTGTACAATACTGAACACTTTAATATGGTAATGAATTCTTTTAAGAGTACTCTATTCACGAATATTTGTTTGGTGTATTTTTACTGAACCAAAAAATATTGAAATTGATCATGTACATKTAGATGACTATAATGATGCCATTTATTTATTTAAGATTTATGGTATTTAATTTTGAGTTATTTGAATGTTGGTATCAATTATGGTGCTAATTATTGGTCCTGAGTGAGGAGTGGGTAGTGCGAGGGAGTTGCCACAGATTGGGAAAGGCCCAGAAAGTCTTGTGGAAAGTGTTGTGAGATTTCGTACTTAGTGTATGTACAGAAAGGAAAAGAAGGGGAAAACAGAGAGTTGCCTAAAGTAATGGCTGGGTTACAACTCTCTAGTTGTGTCCACATAAACACTCACTCTCTTCTCATCTGTGACGATGTAGTTACGCCCGTGTTTCTTGGTTAGATGTGGTGCCAGGACATCGAAGCGCCGCCGGAACTCTGAGAACACCAGGTGGTCTGGGTACCCTGGGGGACAAAAAACAAAAAAGTCATCATTTTATTTAAAACAACAAACAGAAGTGGTGAGAAGAAAACAAATCTGCAGTAAGTTTGATCCAGCAGCTGCTGGTCAGATGTACTGATTACCTGAGGACCAGTGAGAACTTTTAGCTGATTACTGGTCTGGAGCATTCAGAACTGGATAAACCCAAAGACTTCTTCAGCTGTTATTTCCCACAATGCACAGTGTTCCAGCCAGTAATGACTAACCAGGTCTGAGTGGTTTCTCTCCTCACCTTGCCTGTAGAGGCGCAGAGCATCAAGCAGCTTTGATCCTCGAAGCTGAGCTCTGAGGAGCTGCAGGTCCAGAGTCATGAGGCCAGAGTCCAGACTCTCACCATGGGTTACACGCACATCGGCTCCTCCCACTGTCTCTGCTTTAGGCAGCAGGCAGTGCACAAAGTGAACTTTGGAGCGACGCACCATGTCAATCAAAGCATCCTGACAACAGACAGATCATAAAAACAGAATGTCAGAGAGGAGAGAACTGGATCTCTACAGAGCCCATGATTAAACTTCATTCACTTCTCCAGACCTGGTCAGGTCAGGTCTGGTCTGGAACACAGACTTTACATGCGTCTCCTATAAACCCACTGATGAGTGTTGAGGAAAAAGCTGCTCACCACTTGCAGCTTGACCTGGATACACAGACTCTTCTTCTTCACAGCAGCCACACCTGTGGTGAAGGTCTTCCTCATGCTTGTGGCTCGACGCAGGGCCAGCTGGGAGCTTCCCTCCAGACCTGCAATAGACCCCGACAGCACTGTGGCCCCACCAGAGCGGCCCAGAAACAGACCACTGATGTTCTTCCTGTAGGAAGGACAGAAACATCATGCTGTCAAGTTCATGGATCAGAAACAGGAAATAAATACAAATCACACAAGTACTGAAGTACCCCGACTACTATTATAACTACTAGACTACTAAATTAATATTACTAATACTATGCTACTATATTACTAGTAATATACTACTAATACACTACTACTGATATACTACTACTACACTACTACTGATATACTACTACTACACTACTACTGATATACTACTACTACACTACTACTGATATACTACTACTACACTACTACTGATATACTACTACTATACTACTACTAATATACTACATTACTACTGATATGCTACTATATTACTACTGATATGCCACTATATTACTACTAATATACTACTATATTACTAATGATACACTATTGATGTACTACTATATTACTACTAATATACAATTATTTTAATACTGATATGCTACTATATTACTACTGATATACTACTATCCTACAAATAAACTACTATACTACTACATAGCTACTATTATATTACTACTAATATACTACTGTAGTATGAAGGACCTCTCTTTCAGCATGACATCTTGACCCTAACTTTTCATTAATGTCCTTGTCACGAAATCAAGCTGACACAATACTACCATATTACTACTACAGTACTATCATATTACTACTAAAATACTAACATACTACAGTACAACTGTATTACTACTACAATACTACCTAACTAAAATACTACTATATTACTACTACAATATTACTATATTACTACTACAGGTTAAGTTCATAAAACCCAGCTTTCTGACAGTTTTACATACAATAAATAGATAATATACACTCTAAACTACTACTGTAATATTATTTTTGTTTATACTACAGTATTATTAATAGGGTTTATGATTTTTACATCGGTCATTTTTTTGCTCTGTGTTACAAACATGTACAGTAATGGTAAATCCAGACTCTTGGCTGTTCTGCTTAGCGTAGCAGCTTCTACAGTAGACTCGTGTGGCTTTAACCCACTCCAGCTGTTCTATAGAACCTGCTTGACTAAGGCCCATTGGATCAGCAGCTTCATTAAAAAATAAACTATTACAGTTTCAATCTAAATGTTTTTTAAATAATTTACTTCTCAGGTGTATCTGAAAGCTAAGCCTTGTGTTTGAGGATGGTTGGAATAATGAGGACCAGTGTGAGTTTGTTTCAGCTGTGAAGCTGTTGGACGTGACGAGCTCGTACTTCTGAGAGTCCTGCAGCAACACGGCAGCGTTCTGGGCTGCAGGATTGTTCTTAGCGTGGCTCAGCCAGCCCTGAACGTTGTACTCCACCCAGTCTGTCCCGTGGCTGTGGCCCAGCAGGAAGTGGTGAGGCTTCTCTCCACGCAGCAGCAGACCGGCTCCTGCAGGAACAAGTACAGGAAGTCACCCTCCTCATGAAGCCTGGCACCAGATGAGGGATCAGAAGCTCACCTTTGTTGTCTCCTTGTCTGGAGCTGTAGTAGCTGAAGAGTCGCTCCAGCATGGTTTCCTCAGACCCCCCAGGCTGAACAGCCCCCTCCTCCATCAGCCACAGAAGACCTCGAGCCTCCTCGGTCCGGGCTAGGCTACAGACCTGGGACCGACCCACAGAAAAGTCCTTGTCAGTGACCGGCTGAACATTTCTTCAATAACATAAAATCATGAAACTGAGCAGACAGTTATCATGAAAACACCTGGATTGATTCTAACAAAGTGTTGGGACAGGAAATAACACAAAACATTGATATATTTACTTTAATTCATTTAAAACTAAAACTAGTTTAGAGTTTTCCTTGTCATCTATTGCATGTCAATAATAATAAACAGAGGGTCCACCCACAGACCCCCTCTGTCCTCACACAGTGAAACATGTACAGGAGAGAGAAATCTGTGGTCTGCACAATAAAATCAACCAAAGTGAGAGGTGTGCACACAGCTGGAAGTGACAGGTGAGAGGAGAGGCCTACTTACCAGAGCTTGGGCTGAGGCTTGATCAATAACTGCTACAGACTGAGAGGTACTGGACTCTATGTCATCTAAAACAAGCTCTATGTTCTCCTAGGAGGGAGGGATAAATGCTCAGGTTAGTGAACTACAACAACAACTCACTGCTGATGACTTGATTAGGTTGTTAGTCCTCACAGCGCTCTGAAACACACTGGTTGAGTTCAGCAGGAGAGTTAATGTGTTTTAGATTATTATACCATTCAGTAAAGACAGAGAAATCAAAAAGTCTGGTTTACCTGCAGCAAGTTCTAAACTCTACACGTTAACCATTCTGCTTGTGTTTATGAAGATCATGGCTCAGTTTCAGGTGTAGAGGGTTAAATCCTCAGACCCTGATAGAACCTGTTTACTCTGGAGCTGTGTTAAAACAGTGATCATCTGTAAAATGTTCCTGAAYCAGCAGCAGTCCTTCAGTGAAATTATTGTCCAGTGGTGGACACCAGTTCGCTAAAACACAAATCTGCTAACTGCKGATCTAAATATTTCCTTTGCGCTTTAGCAGCCTTACTAATTTTTATAATTCATAAGCGGATTTGTGCTTTCTAAAATTAAAATGCAGTACAGCTAATAACTAATTATCTACCAGTCATCATTATCTTGAACAGTGGAAGGTATGGCTGTCAATGAGTCACAACACACATGATCTGTCCAACAGCACCCCTCCCAGATAAACACACTTATTGTGAAGGTATACATCCTGCTGACTGTTGCTTTCGGCCACGGTTCTGATTTCCCACAATGCTTTGTGTCTGCTTAYGTAGCAGGAAGGCAATAGCAAAAACAGTTAACGTTTGTAATTCATACTAAAATTTTGTATGTATTGATTTATTTTACTTTACAATCGGAGCTCCTTTTTAAAAAAGAAACAAAAGTTTAAATGATGGAGCTCAATACTTGACATAATTGGTCGAAGCAATCAACCAACGGGGTTAGAGACTCAGAAATGATTTTAAGACGTTATGCTGATGAAGACTGACATCTAATGGTCAACTGGAAAACATGGAAAACTTTAAAATCCAAGCTCTTATTTTGAAGGGAAGATAGTTTCCTGAACTCCGTGCTTTCGTTTCCCGTCATAAATCAAATCTGTCATGTACCCAGAATGCATCGCTTCATTTTTCCAATAAACAGTTTTAAAATTACTTCATTGATGCTTCTTTAATTAAAAATCTACAACAAACAATAGAAAAAGACAAAGAAGCAGCTGAACTAGCAATCCTCAACAACTTTTTAATTTTTACACCAGGAGCTAAAGGTCTGTTTCAGAAAATCACATCCTCAGCAATCAGCCGTTGTAGAATTAAGTTGTGAAAGGGTTCATGCACCACTAGTTGGCAGTGTTGTGTATATATTGTACATGAATTGTTGCCAGCTAGTAAGTGTCAAATTGAACTTGTTCTTTAAAATTAAATTCTGYGAGTTTTTTTKAAATGAAATGAAATGAAATGGCATAAGYGCTTTTGAAGTTGTGGACCTAAATATTTTTACAAGCGCTTTAGAAATTGCGGAGCTAATTTTTGGATTAGCGCTGCCCACCACTGTTATTGTTCATATCTGCCTTCATGACCCACATTAAACTAAACAATGACTTCAAGAAAATACCAGATTCAGCTTTAAAATGATTCCCTTTGTTTGAGTAGGTGCCTGTGTTTCTGCACCTCCTTGTATCTCTCCAGCTCCCGGACAAAGGTGCGCTCATGGAACAGGGTCTGCAGCCTCTCCTGGGTGTAGTTGTGGCACAGCTCCTCAAACGTAGCCCCTCGCTGCTGCTGAGCCAGGCGGGGGTTCTGGAAACCCGGAGTGTCCACAATCAGCAGCGAGCACAGAGAGTGCTGACTAGACTTCAGAGCTCTGAGGAAGCAGGAAGAAAACATGAGGACAAAGATGAAAAATCCACAGGAAAACAGGAGGAAATGTAATAAAAAATGGATGTGATAGGAGGAAAACATGAGGAAAACCAAAAGAAAACAGGAGGAAAAACTAGATACTGCGTAGCAGCAGCATATACTGTATCACCCCCGCACATACGCAAAGCACCAATGCACCAGAACTCAGAAGTCATCAGAATTAATTTATTGTTTTGGGTGGGGGTCTGGGGGGCGGGGGCGTTCATTGGTGTGCAGCTGTGAATGTGCAGACTACAGTCAGTCAGCTGGGACAGCCACGTTAATCTACGTGAGAACTGAATTATATTCTTTATTTCTTGGATTAGTCCTGGTGTGAGGTTTGCACAGCTGATGCTGAGAGTTTACCTGTTAATAAGAGAGATGACCACAGTGAAGAGCTCAGAGTACAGTCCTGATGCCATGGCCTCCAAACACTCCAGAGCTGTGAACTTAGAGCCTGACACAGACAACAGGTCACTTACACTTAGACTCTTTTACAGCTAATAAAAAGACGAGGGTCAGCTTTAAAGATGGGTTTTTACCTGCTCCGTCTCCTTGACCAGCATCATCTGGCCCTCCTCTGAAGGAGGTGGAGGGCTGCAGTCCTCTGGTCTGATGCTTAAAGATCAGAGAAGACAGTTCCTCCAGAGAGCAGCCCAGAACATAGGCTGCCTTTTGGGCCCACTCATGACGGGCAAACTGCCGACGTCCCACTGAAAACAAGACGAAACATGTTCAGAACTTGACCAAATCTAATAAGAGACAAGAGAAAACAAAGAACATGTAGAAAGTCAAGGAGGAACATGAAATGAGAAGTGAGAAGATGATCAAGCAGAAGAGCAGTAAACTTGAGGTGTGAAGACAATCGTGATGCTGCTACACTCTCCATGTCGTTCAGATGCTGTCCTGCCATGTTCTACACACAAGACATTTCTTCATGAATAGTTGTGTGTTTTTGTTTAAAGGAGACCAATTATGGGTCCTAGAAATTTTTATGGTATGTCTGTGGGCTATCCAGACCATGCTCATTCAATTTAATGCTCAAAATAATTCTCAGATAATAAARTTTCCCATTTTCTAGTTCTGCCTGATCTGACTTCCATTCAGAAGAGCTGTTTATGTTAATGAGCTCTGTTGGTAACGCCCTCCAAAAATCTGTTGACATTAGCTCCGCTCTCCAAAGCCAGCGTTTACGTTAGCATGGCTAATAATAGCAGAAGCTCCATTGTACAACCATATGAGACCCTGAGTGAGACCCAGAGGCAGAGTCGGTCGCAGCTTTTTTCTTCTTTTTTTCCCTCCCTCCTCTGCTCTGCGCTCACTCTGCATGATGTTACCAGTGCAGGGAGCAGCAGCGGTCAAAATACCTCAGAAACTCGAACAAATAGGCTTTAACAAGGCTTTAATAAGCTAAACAATAGAGGTACATGAGAAAACGTGTTCATAACGAACGAAAATAAATAAATAATTAAATTGTGTCCGTGCCGGTCTCGAACCCTGGTCTCCCACTCTCTGGTCTAACACTCTACCCACTGCCCCATTGGAGTCTCACCCAGGGGTTGCTAGTTAAGGAGGCTAAACGCAGGTTCCGGTGGGTTGTCGTACAGCTTGTGGCATCACAAAATGACTGAAGTATAAAACTTGTCGTTAATATACATTAAAAATACATTTACTTACAGTAAATATGCCCCTGGGTGCAATTTTTTGGTCCTAGGACTGTTTTTTTAAGAAGTACATACCCAAAGTTGAGTAAAAAAACCTTTAAAAAGTTAATTTTGCATAATAGGTCCCCTTTAAGGAAGCCAGACTCTTTGAGTCACAGTTACCAATCCGTTGGGTCATAGTGTTGAATTTATCATTATCACAGTGACTAGAGGAGATGTAAAAATACTGCACTGTATCACAAAGCTTTAAAATATCAATATCAACATTGGATCCAATCACCCCATCTATCCACCCTAACCCTAACGCTGAGGGTCAAGAGAGACCATTGCCAGTAAAACCCTAAACCTGAAGGTCAACAGATCATTGACTGTAAAAATGCTGAGGGTCAAGAGAGACCATTGCCAGTAAAACCCTAAACCTGAAGGTCAACAGATCATTGACTGTAAAACCCTAACCCTGAAGGTCAACAGAGACCATTGCCATTAAAACCCTAACCCTGAAGGTCAACAGACCATTGACTGTAAAACCCTAACCCTGAAGGTCAACAGTCCATTGACTGTAAAACCCTAACCCTGAAGGTCAACATTGACTGTAAAACCCTAACCTTAACCCTGAAGATTAACAGAGACCAATCTACAGCAGACTTCGGACAGCAGGTACTTTGACCATAAAACCCTAACGCTGAGGGTCAACAATGACCACTGACTGTAAAACCCTAACGCTGAAGGTCAACAATGAACACTGACTGTAAAACCCTAACGCTGAAGGTCAACAATGAACACTGACTGTAAAACCCTAACGCTGAAGGTCAACAGACCATTGACCATAAAACCCTAACCCTGAAGGTCAACAGAGACCATTGACCATGAAACCCTAACCCTGAAGGTCAACATTGACCGTAAAACCCTAACCCTGAAGGTTAACAGACCACTGACCCTAAAACCCTAACCCTGAAGGTCAACAGAGACCATTGATCATAATATCCTAACCCTGAAGGTAAACAGTGACCAACCTGCAGCAGGTAACCTGACCATAAAACCCTAATCCTGAAGGTCAAAATAGACCATTGACTGTAAAACCCTAACCCTGAAGGTCACCAGAGACCATTGACCATTAAACCATAACTCTGAAAGTCAACAGAGACCAACCTGCAGCAAGTACCCTGACCATAAAACCCTATCCCTAATTGTGAAGGTCAACAGAGACCATTGRCCATTAAACCATAACYCTGAAAGTCAACAGTGACCAACCTGCAACAGGTACCCTGACCGTAAAACCCTAATCCTGGTCAACAGAGACCATCTTGCAGCAGATGTCCCACAGCAGGTACCCTGACCATAAAAATAATCCATCTGCACTGCATCTGAAGAACGTAGCTGTGTGTACTTACACAATTGTTAGATGTTTGTATTTAAGTCATGATTTTTACAGCGTTTTTAAATTTGTGGCAGTAAGAATTATGAACATTGTGTTTTTATGTAGCTACRACAGACATGGATACAGCTGAAATGTTCATAACATAACAACATATTTGACAGGACAATTCATCTACGTTTCWTCACTTTTTACATCATACAAGCCATTTTCTTTTGTTTTAATCCACATATAAAAACTGTTTAAATACACCAAATAACCTGCCTCAACAACCAACAGAAAGAAACAACATGAGTCCTGCTTTATACACAGATCTGTTGGGTACACTAGGAAGTACAAACTGTGAGAGAGAAAGTCAGGTTGACTTTGTCTGATTCAGAAAGCACAGCGGTGTGACGAGAGATAAAGAGTGGGCTGAGGGTGACACGGGAAGAGATGTGATTTTCATCTTCCACAACAGAAAGAGGTGAGACAGGCAGCAGAGGGGCTGTCACAAAGTAAACACAAAAACACAAGAAAAGGAGAAGCAAAAACAATCAAAATGCTAATGACTTAAAGCCTGGAAGGAATGATAAAGACAGAAAGTGCTAAGGCACAGGCTCAGGAGTAAGAAACAAACAGTCAACATGTTGTTTGTTGTTACCTTCATCTCCRTCTGTGTTTGTAAGGCAGCATGCAAACATGCAAGTAAAGAAAGGAGGTTAGAGACGTTCCCTGAATACATGAAGAAAACCAAACACAGAGCTGCCATCGTACTGCAGAGGAGTCCTGGACCAGAGGTTCTACACTAGACCCTATCACCTCCCTCATTTATAGTTCATTAGTGTAAATTCTGTCTGACATATTCATCAGTCCACCACACCACAGTACAAGCAGTGTTAGTGGCTTCAGAAAGGATTCAGATCCTCACTTTAAACAGGTTTGTTATCTTGCAGCCTCATTGATTTTAGGAATGACTTCTGACCAAGACCTTTTTGTCCTCTATACAACACTTTTAAAGCTTAAAATAATTTTTACAGCACAAGCTTGCAGATTAGACCTGAGTACATTAATTAAAATCTGTCACATGTTGTGGCTGACACATCGGCAGCTCCTCACTGCAGTAAAGATTTGTGTTCATTTTGTTCCTTGAGATGTTTTCTTTCAACAGAGAAAAAKAAATGCCAAGAGACAGCAATGTTTTTTATACATTTAACAGACCTGTGTTGTCATGTTGTGGTATAAGGGAGCACTGTTGCTCCAACACTTTGTAAAGGCARCAAAACCCTGTCTCCACCACAGAGATAGGTTGGTTGAAGCTCCAGAGCCACAAATTCAGTCTCTCTGTTGATCTCTTCTACCTTTTGTCACATAAAAACAATAACTTTTCTCATCGCTTTCAAAGCTGACACGGCAAACTGTTGGGGGATGGTAAGAATCATTTCCTGATGTTCTGAGCTTCAGACGTCCTGGGATGGGACTAAGATTAGGAACCAGAACTGAAGACCTCCACCAACCTGCACTGCATGGCAGAGAGGCTGGACTAAAGATCTCTCAAGGAACCAGACTGGTTGAAGGTCTACAGGTTAAGTCAGAATGAAACCAGGAGCTGCTCATCACCTGGCCCCAATACCATCCCTACAGCGAGACACAGTGATGGCAGCATCATGCTGTGGGAACGTGCAGACAGTCCTTGATCCTATCAAACATCTCTGGAGGGACCTGACAGTAGTTCCACCATCAACCCCATCGAAACAGACTGAAGGAGAAGAAAATCTACCAAACCAGGTGTGCCAAGACTTGTAGCACCAAACCCAGAAAAGACTTGAGTATGGAACTGCTGCCAAAGGTGCTGCAGTAAAAGATCTGAATACTGGTAGAGGTTGATCTTGGTTTCAGCTCTACAAAGAATGTTCTTCCAGAACTGTGCTGACATTTTTTTTACAAGTTTTTAACAAAATCCAGTTTAGTTTCAGTTCAGTTTAATTTATTTATATAGCWCCAAGTCACAACATAYGTTGTCTCAGGGCACTGTACACAAAAAGAACAATCTAAAGAAGAAGCCCGCAGACCGCGTTGAATCACTTCATCACAGTCTCCCATCCTGAGCAAACGGTGGAGAGGAAAAACTCCCTGCTAATCAGGAAGAAACCTCCAGCAGAACCAGGCTCAGGACAGGAGACCATCTGCCTTGACCTTGATCCAGTCTAGTCTTTTTATTCTTGAGGTTTATGAGTGTCTTGCAGCGTGCAGTGAACCCTCTGTATTTACTTTCATGCAGTC
>NW_013952699.1:96723-98342 GCF_001266775.1 Austrofundulus limnaeus
GTACCAAACTGTAGAGTTTGCCACTCCTAATATTATAGAAATTTCTCAGATGTTTTTTTTTTCTGTTTTTGCAGCTTAAGGATGGCTTGTTTCACCTGCATGGAGAGCTCCTTTGACCGCATGTTTACTTCACAGCAAAACCTTMCAAATACAAGCACCACACCTCAAATCAACTCCAGGTCTTTTATCTGCTTCATTGAGAATGACATAACGAAGGGATTGCCCAAACCTGTCCATGAAATAGCCTTGGAGTCAATTCATCCCATTTTAATGTGGAGACCCTCAATTCAAAGCTAAAAKTCTGGACTTTACGTCCATGTCCATTGTATAACTATAACTTAAATATGTTTCAGTAAACAGGTAAAAAAATAAAACTTTGTGTCAGTGTCCAAATAGATATGAACCTAACTGTAGGTTCCTACCATGTACTAGCCAGTGTCAGTATAGACACATGTGACAGGTTAAACAGTACATGTTCCTACCTTTAGTGCCTCCTGCGGCCCCCAGATGATAAATAGCCCCTAGAATAAGCCAGACTGCCTTCTGTTCTTCCCCAGAGATGCCCAGCACCTTCATGGCTGCCTGGAGCTTAGTGAACTGTTGGGAGGCCCGCTGCTTGTCTTCGGGCTGACAAATGACATCGGATCAGAACCAAACCATACAGTAAACATGGACAACACATAGATTAGTAAATAAAACCTGCTTCCTCTGTGAATACCTTGGAGAGTGGATGGATCCCAAAAGCACTGTTTTCTGCAAGTTGGTTCAGGTGCAGCTCAGTTCTGGAGGAGAAGATCAGTCACAGTGAGATCTTTAAATGTTCTGGTTTAATGATTCTTTTAATAAACTCTACTTCAAAGCTCTGGGTGCTGACAGTGTTTGCTCTAAATAAACCCTGTTCATGTGAAGGCTCGACGTAAAGAACCAGACAAACGTTCCACGGTGTATGAAAAACATTTGCTCTCATCTKTACAAGTATTTCAGTGATATATTTTATACTGGTAAGAATGAATTCCTCTACAGTCCGACTGTGCCACCTGCTGGTGTAAACTGGTTCCTACAATTGAAATGAGTCATTTTAATCTTTAAGACATCAGAAAACAGCTGGAACATGGCAGTAATATGTGCACTGGGTGGAGGACTTTAACACATAACATCACTGATCCATGTCAGAGGTGCAGTCAGACCCTGGACCCCATGAGAGCGTGACAGATAGAATACCACTGCTGAAGAAAACTCAGATTAATCTGGACTAGAGATTTCTAAACGGCATGCTGAAGTCTCCAAGCTGAAGTGTCTCAGCAGATGGTCAGCTTGTAGRGATGAAACGAAGGCAGCAAAATGCAGAGTTGTAAAGTAACYAAGTACAAAATACTTTGCTACTATAATTAAGGTGAATTTTTGGGTATCTGTACTTTAATTGAGTAATTATTTTTCTGTGTAGTTTTTACTTCTACTCCTTAGATTTTTAAAAAATTCAAGACGTAGAAAGTCATTATTTTTATTTGATTTTGCTTGTTTTCATTCCAGCTTGTTATTATGGTAAAAAATTACTATCCAGGGTTTCCCCTAGGATATTTTTTAACTGTGGTGGTGTCGGCTTTTGGGTGGGGTGGGGG
>NW_013952699.1:99307-102841 GCF_001266775.1 Austrofundulus limnaeus
GCCTTGATATATGTATATAAACTGAAACAGTTGGACTAGTGCATCCTAAATTTAACATTAATTATTTTAATACAATATAGTCAGTTTTTGGGGAGGTCACCTCCTAATAAATGTCCTTACAGAAAATCTAACTGCTCATTTTAAATCAATACTTTACTTTTAATACTTAAGTACAAAAAATATCAGATAGTTTAAGACTTTTATTCAAGTAATATTCCTAAAGGAGACTATCTTTTACCAAAGTAAGTATTTGGTAAGATACTTGTACTTTTACTCAAGTTTCACTTTGTGGTACTTTATACAACWCTGGTAAAATGTAGAGAAAGCTGCTGACCTCAGACTGTTGTCGGCTCCAGACATCATGTAGTAAAACACGTTGAACGTGGACTCTGCTTCAGGTCTTCTGCTCACCCTCAGTTTCTCCAGCAGCATGGTCTGTGCAGGACAAGACAAGTTTCTTACAGAGCACGTCTCACAGGCCAGGGGCAGCTGGGTACATCTGTCAGGTGTGTGGTACCTGGATGGAGGCAGAGGCCACCTGACCCGCCTGGTCGAAGTCCAGAGACACCACATGAGAGAAGCGGCTGGCGTTAGTGTTCATCGCTGTGGAGCTGTTCCCAAAAGCCTCCAGGATGGTGTAGACGGCCTGCCACTTCTCAGCTGTGGAACCATGGAGGAGAACAAGCAGATTATCAGTTCAGTCTCCTGGAGTAAGATTAACGTGCAACAGAAGAAATCCTCCCTGAGGTCATTAAGTTTACAGGAGGTACAGTAACTGAAATGTTCCAGCATGACTTGTAGGCTAAGTCCAAATTCARGGGCTGGGTCCTTCAAAGGACCCGGCCTAGGTGGGCTGGGTCCTWGGTCGACGCAAAGACCATAAAAAAGTGGCTGTGAATTAGAACGATCTAGTTTTTTGCTTTATTCCCGCCCTTACCCCGGCCTCAAACCAGGGAAAAAGGAGGAGGMACTTGTTAGCCTTCGGAGGGCCCAGCCCTAGGCCTGTCACAATAACAAATTTTACTGGAAGATAAWTGTCTCAGAAATTATTGCCATGAATGATATTGTTGTAGACCAGTTTAAACTAATRTAACAATAGCTGTGTTTCCATTGCAAATGTGCGCAAAACTTTGTCGATATTCTGTTAATGTCTAAAAAAACAGTTTCACAACTGCGGTGTTTCCATTAAGTAAGAAATGCTATTAAAGTCATGCGTGAATASGTTTGTTCTCRYGATAAGTCATTACAAACATGGWGGCGATGGATGTAAACACATAGCATGTTGCTACCACGACACTAGCGCTCATCATCAGAGGAGACGTCGGCGTCTTTTATCGAGGCTTTCCAGAGACAAGGTCTACTTGGGAGCGGCTACGTATGCTGTGTTTTTGGGAAAATGTAGCTGGTGAGTTTACTATTTTATACTACTTCTGTGATATTACTACTACTTCTACTTCCTGTTATCTTCTTTGTCATCGTCTTTTTCGCCAGTAGAAACAGCCGATTGTTGATCATGTGACTCTCGTGATGCGAAAAAAGTGTTTCCATTGCAGTTTTGCGAAAAACACCAATTTCGACACGGCCGAAAAACCACCTCATCCTAGCGCAAAAACATTTTGTCGAAAAAAGTAAATTTTTTCAATTGACGTGTTTCAATTGAGCAAATTTATTTTCAAAATTCTAATTTGCGCATTTTCATGGTCAATGGAAATGCAGCTAGTATAAGCCCGTTTACGGAAATTTACATTAAAATTTACAGTGTAAAAAAACAACTGTCTGCAATCCCAAGGCATTGCCAGCTGTATGAAGGCATCAGAAAACTGACCTGTTCACAGGCTTTCATGCTACAGAGGAAACCATGTGCTACGCAAATACCTGACACCACAGGTCACTACTCTACGCTAAGAAGTAGAAAAGAGGGAGACACGAAAAAACAAAGAAACAAGCAAACAAATGAAAATTATTGTCTTCATTTTAATTTATCTTCCTCAATTTAATTTATCATAAGAATAATTGATTTATTGTTTATTGTGGCAGGCCTAGCCAGCCCCTGAATTTAGACACAGCCATAGACACCCTAGTTCTCCAAACCAAGTTCAAGTACCAATACAGAAAACAGATACCAGTCCTACAAAATGTCATAACATTTTATACAGACCCTAACCCAGCTAAGCAGATAAATATGGTTCATCAGTTAAAGCATTTTAAATAAAACTGCATTCATTTAGACATCTTCAGATGTTGGGAAGTTCCTTCTTTCAGAAAACCTACCAGAGAAGATCTTGCCAGTGCTTCCAGCGATGGAGACCAGGTACTGGACMAGGTGCTGGCAGTTGGTGGTTTTGCCGCTGCCAGACTTTCCCAGCAGCACAATGGACTGATCCTGGCGGGTGGTGAGCAGGTTCCTGTAGGCCGACTGGGCCACAGCGTAGATGTGAGGAGCRGTGTCCTCTCTGCGACAGCCTTTGAACATGTGCATCACCTGTCGGAGACCAAAGAATAAAGATCCTGCAGTGTCATGGAGCCCGTGTGAGCCGGTCACGTTCCCTCACCTTCTCAGAGTACATGGAGGGTGCGCTGAGTGGGTTGATGACCACCATGTTGGGTCCAGCGAAAGAGTGGATGAGGTTTCCTCCATAGCGCTGCCTCAGGCAGTGCATCACGCTGGATTCATTCAGGTAGAGCAGCGAAGCCAGGTCTTCTGACCGGTCGTACGATGGAGGGTTAGCCTGCACACAGACACAAACACAGCACACAAGCTCAAACCACTACTATTTTAGCCACAACACAAAGTTCACTGTGTGAGAAAAACATGTTCAGAACTAGAATTCACAATAAGTCTGCAGAAAAACAAGATGATTCTCTTCTAAAAACTTTGATTCATCTATCTCAGTCAGCTCCAGCCTGCCAGGCAGGGCCTGTGAAAAACAACAGCACTATGGTATTTATACATGTATAAAATTATAACCCAAAAATCATCCATAAAGTTGGGGAGTTGTATTATACTGCAGTAAATCTATTATACTGCAGTAAATCTATTATACTGCAGTAAATCTATTATACTGCAGTAAATCTACAGTATTATACTGCAGTAAATCTTGACTCATCATTTTCTACCACAGTAAATGTTGTCATTTACTTCTATATAACTGAAATATTGTGTTGCAGAGAATAAATTATCATTTCCCCTTCTGTCCATCCATCCATTCATCCATCCACCCACCCACCCATCCATCCATGCACCCACCACCCACCCATCCATCCATCCATCCAACCACCCACCCACCACCCATCCATCCAAACCATCCCATCCACCCATCCATCCATCCATCCATCCATCCATCCATCCATCCACCATCCATCCAACCATCCATCCATCCACCCACCCATCCACCCACCACCCATCCATCCATCCATACCATCCCATCCACCCATTTATCCATCCATCCATCCATCCATCCATCCATCCATCCATCCATCCATCCAAACCATCCCATCCACCCATCACCCATCCATCCTCACCCAGGAGACATT
>NW_013952699.1:103698-106531 GCF_001266775.1 Austrofundulus limnaeus
TGTTAAATAAATAAAATCAATCAAATCATCCATCCATCCATCCATCCAACCATCCATCAAGCAGCCAGACTAGTAAAAGATTATAATCTTCGTCATGGGAATGTCAAGTGAATTTTGTGCAACAGATGTGAAATGGTTTTCAAACTCCTTGTGAGTTTTGCTAACCATTAGGACAACATACACAAACATGTCAATTTAGTGTAATTCCAGATGAAAATTTTCAAATTTCTTGGCAATTTTAGAATGAAGATTACAGATATTAATTAGATATACATTAAAGATAAAGGCTACGAAATAATCTCTAAACTGATTCATGTTCCTCGGATCACAGCTGACAAGATAATAAACAAGTATCAGGTTCATATCTGCAGCTTTTGACAGACTAAATCATCTCTTTATTTTACGAAGATGTGCTGAATTACTTTAGAAAGATCTTTGTAGGGAATTTAGGTCTATAGTCATGTTTTATTATAATAAGTATCAAATGTGGCTTATAGCTTTTCATCAGCTGTTCAATGTGTTTGAAGGGAACAAACAGGCTCTGGGTTGTTGTAAAGGTGAGATAAACTCACCTTTACTGATAAGCTCAGAATGAAGATTACAGATATTAATTAGATATACATTAAAGATAAAGGCTACGAGATAATCTCTAAGATGATTCATGTTCCTCGGATCACAGCTGACAAGATAATAAACAAATATCAGGTTCACAGGACTGTACCCATCCTCCCAGGACAAAAGAAGACATGAAACCCCAGGTTGATCAGAGGAAACTGTTCAATCTAAACTTCAAGGTCAACGTACATTCATACTTTCTGATCACACCATTTGTCTCATTTTGAATTATAAAGGGTTTCAGGGAAAAAGATCCACTGTTTGCAAAAACAGAAGAAAAAGAATCAGATTGAAAGTACTAAAAAAAAGCAGGATGACAGGTCCTAAAGTTTCTGAGACTGATGAGACAAAACTGGACCTTCATGGCTTCTGTCACATCAGCTGGGCTTTTGGGGTTATAATGAAAATAATAGTTTACTATCAAATTAAACTGTTACAGCACAAGTGGTTAGCACTGATGCCTCACAGCAAGAAGGTCCTGGGTTCGATCCTCAGTTCAGAACTGGGGTCTTTCTGTGTGGAGTTTGCATGTTCTCCTTGTTCTTGTGCAGGTTTTCCCCGGGTACTCTGGTTTCCCACCACAGACCAAAAATATGTACAATAGGTTCTCTTTAGGCCTSTTTTGCAAAACAGGTCTGTGATCTCAATGGGCTTATCCAGGTCAAATAAAGGTTAATAAATAAACAAAAAATGAAGCTGTAAGCTAAGATTTTGAGTACTGCTGGAAGTTTTTAACTTGGTTTTCTCAGACAGTTTCTGATGACCGACACAGTCAGACTGACCTGAGCAGAGAAAGTCCCTGGCATTAGGAACCACAGAAGGTCCAGTGTTCATGTAAAATGATCTGTGAGCAGTACTGAACACTGACAAACCTCTCAGCTGCAGACTCATGACAGAACCCCTCTGAACTCCTGAACCCTCTCTCTGGCCTACTTCGTCTTTATGGAGTCTCCCAGCAGGATGGAGAAGCATCCAGATGGACTCTGGAGTTAAAATGACGTTATGTGTGACACCATGTGATGTATAGATGTGTTAGAGCTCAGGGTGTGTGTTAAGGATGACTCTCAGCTACCAGCATGTTAAATTATAGCTCCATCTCTGTAAATAATCTAAGAGCTCTGTCGATTTGTGTTCTACTCACCTTCTCAATGTCATCTTCATCTACATCCAGTAATGTCCCATCGTGCTCCAATTTGATCTTCACCTTCCCTTCTGGCAGAGAGCCAGCCTCAGTCTTCACCACGGTGGCTGCAAAAAGAACCAAAACACTTAAAGTTCTGAGCCTGTCTGGGTTAAATCAGAACAGGTCTGACCACATGACTGCAGCTCCATGTTTCTACTCTTTTTGATTCTGCTTGAAGTTATGCTTCATCGGGACTCYGTACCACAGAGCAGTGTCCCCACACACCCAGGAGCCAGGGAGAAGGAGAAATCGCATAAAAGACAGATCCTGCAGCAATGTGGTAATCGTAACTAGGATTTCCTCAAAACAGACAAGAAACCCAAACAGGACTACAGTCAACCACCGGGTGAAAATGAAGAACCCAAGCCCAGACCAGTAGTCATTCCGTATGTTGTAGGAGTTTCAGAAAAACTGAGACGTTTTTTCTCTAACATGACGTCTCAGTGACATTCAAACCCTAAAACACGTTATGACAAAGATTGGTTCGTCCCAAAGATCCGATCCCCCAGCACAGAGTAATATTGTGTATGCTGTTAGTGCCAGGAGGACTGTGATCAGTTATACATCAGGGAAAACAAAGCAACCACTGTTCAAAAAAGGGGCCAACACAGAAGAGAAACAGCTACAGGCCAAGAATCTACAGTTTACACTAACCTACAGGCCAGGACTCTGCAGTTTACACTCATCTACAGGCCAAGACTCTGCAGTTTACACTCATCTACAGGCCAAGACTCTGCAGTTTACACTCATCTACAGGCCAAGACTCTGCAGTCTACACTCATCTACAGATCAGGAATCTTCAGTTTACACTCATCTACAGGCCAGCAATCTGCTGTTTACACTCATCTACAGGCCAGGACTCAGCAGTTTACACTCATCTACAGACCAGTGGCCTCATGTATCAATGGTGCGTACGCACAAAAACCTTGCGTACGCCATTTTCCACGCAAATCTCCGGATGTATGAAAAATCTACTGAACGTGGAAATGTGCGCAGCCCCACACCAACTCCAGGGCTGGTGTCACACGTTTCTGT
>NW_013952699.1:107632-109627 GCF_001266775.1 Austrofundulus limnaeus
ATCTGTTTAACATATGTTAATGAAGGTGTGTCAGGGGAGGAGTCTTACCTGCGCTCAGTTCCACGTTAATTGTGATGTACAAAAGAAATGTGCGTGGATTCAGGYRTACGCACAGTTTGATACATGTACATCGGGATGTTTTTGTGCGTACGCCGTTTTCTGGATTTGACCGTACGTCAGGTTTCAGTAAGAAATCCACACCAGTCTTTGTACATGAGGCCCCTGGACTCTGCAGTTTACACTCATCTACATTTTGTTCATATTTATTTGGAGCTATAAATTTAAATTGTATTTTAATAGTGACTTGTAAAACCTCCATGTGATAAAAAATCACCCTTTCAGCTAATTTTATTTAGTTCTTTGTTCATTAATATAAACAGTCCAGGATAAATCAACTAATAAACTACGACATGATCTGACCTGACCTCAGTCCTGTAGGACAGAATATGGACCCACCTTAGATCAGTCAGTAGAAGCAGTTTGTGTTTTTAAAGATGTTTAATTACAGTTTTACTGATTGATTTTGCAGGTACAGGTAAAGTTGATCAGTCCTCCTCTCTGGTTTTTGTTCCATCATGGATGGATTCATTTTATGATTTCAAGTAAAATGAGAATTTTAAATTTACTCAGAATAAAAAAGGTTTAATCCTACAGCCAGCAGTTCAGTTTTCATAAAACAAATGAGGCTGTAAATGAATGCATGGGGTCTGAAGAGAAGGAAGCAGCAGTGGAACGCTGACAGATTATTTAAACCACCAGAGAGGAGACATTAGACTGATGCTGAATGGTCAAATACTCAAATTTAAGAGGTTATTTTCACTCAAAAGTAAAAATACATAGWTTTGACAACAAAATGTCTGAACAGAATAGGCAAAATGTCAGCATTAAAAAACTTCCAGAGTTTTTCTCAATTAGAGTAAAGGGACAGAGAAGAACATTTGAAAATAAACTATATGTAAAAATAATTCATATTTTGATAATAATATTCAATAAGTTGGACATGTTCAGGTTTGTGTCCTCACATAGAAGGAAACTTTAAGGCTTTCTGTTTTCTGTAAAACTAAACAATTCATTCATTCAAGGTTTACATGGGTCAAAAAGTTAAACTTTGATTTTGATAAATAATCACAGTTTAAGGTTAATTTTCACGTTCATCTGACAGACCTCCCAAAAGCTTTGAAATTGTCTAAAATGTACTTTTTTGCAAACAAAATTATCTTACCATCACAAATATTTTTGGTACATTTTTAAATTACACAGTGGGGTGGCTGTGGCTGAGTGGTTAAGGGAGTTGTCGGTTTGACTCCCTGCTTTTCAGTCACAAGTTGGGCAAGACGCTAAACCCCCCACTGCCTGTGATGTGTGTGTTATCAGTGTATGAATGTGATTTAAAGCAGAGATTCTTAACCTATGGGCCGCGAGCGCTACCTTGGGGGCCTCAAAAGAACAACAGTTTTTAACTTTAGGCCGTGGGACCGCATTGATTTTGAATAAGGTGCAATACACTTTCTCACCAGTAGTAGAGGTAGTGCGCCACTCAGATGTTTAACAACGTTTTTAATACGTAGAAGAAGAAACTKAGAAAGCTGCCAAGAATGGAAACCTATTTTAAATTAAAAGTAGAAGCAAAAATGAAGGTAACCCTTTAAAAAAAAGCCAAAGTTTGTCACTAATGTTAAGTGCAGCATCTTGTTCTATCATGCAATATTTTAAAAGTTCAAAACTTTATCAAATACAGTTGCAGATACAACTATATTTTAATTTGCACTTTATCAAATTAATTTTTTAATTAATTTTTAAGCATTTTGTCAAAAAGCTGTTATTACTGTTATTGTTTGTCACTAATATGAAGAGCAGCTTCTGGTTCTACCATGCAAAATTTTAAAAAGGCTATACTTTTATTTGTACTTTATCGAATTTATTTTACAGTTATTTTCTATTTGAAACATTTAAACATTTTTAATTTATTTATTTTATGCCCACAATTTTATTTAT
>NW_013952699.1:109637-124031 GCF_001266775.1 Austrofundulus limnaeus
AATGGCACATTTGGCCTAACCATTAAAAACATGGATGAAATATAAAATATGAAACATATAAAAGACATAAAACATGATGAACTACTGAACTGAACTGTTTGGACATCTTTAGTCTTGGACTAAAGAAGACTAAAGTGTTTCTCTGCAATAAATCTTTAGAACAGATATAACTTCTCTGTCCAACCCGGGTTAAGGCAACAGGTTAAACCAGTTTGTTCCTATGTAACAGCTATAAAGCTTGGACTTGTGATTTTTAATATTTATTAGGTGCTACTTGGAGAGCTTATTGTTTTCTGTGATGGTACTTGTTATAAAAGATTAAGAACCACTGATATGTAAAATCTTTGAAGGTTTTTCACGTTAAAAAGACTCTAGAGGTCAATGTTTTCTGACATTTCTTTGATAAAATCATTAAGAATCCGTTAGTATATGATCCAAACATGTTAAATAAAAACACTTCTGTCTCACCCAAAGAGGAGCCATCTTTATGGACAAGCCAGACCTTCTCTGAACCATACCAGGCCTGCTCCGCTGCAATCTGCTCCTCGGTCTTCACCTGAAAGGCAAAGATTCAAACAATCAGACAGCAGAATATTTGATCAGTCCCCCGTGGTCACACTGAGTCATTCTGAGACCACACAGTCTTTTCAGTTTGGTACCTGAACATGCTGTGAGGTTGCAAAAGAAAAGTTGGTCAAGATGCTGATGAAGTTCAGTGTGGGWTCAGACTGGGTGAAAAACGTGTAATCCACTCACATTACAAGCCAAGGAAAACTGTGTGTGTGCGCACGCATGTACATGTTTTTGCTATCTAGTCGGGACAATTTTTGACAATTTTTCTGGTACACACGGACTGGTGAGAACTAACTGTTCCTAATGGGGACAAAAGTCTGATCCCCATTTGAAGGAATACTGTTAGTGGGTCAGGGGTTCAGGTTAGGACTAAGGTGTGAATTGAGTTTAGGTTAGGTTTAGGGCCCGGTATGTACCTGTGAGGTTAGGTTTAGGGTAAGAGGTCAGGATTAGGCTGTAGAAACGATCGGTAAATGAATGGAAGTCAAATCAAAGTCCCCATGAGGATAGAATAATAAACGTGTCTGTGTGGCCTTGTTTGTCCTACATTGTAGGGATAACTTTCCTGAAAAAGCAGCCTCATGGGGATCAAAAGTGCATTGTGGGGACCAATGCCTGGTCTGCATGGGTCCAAATGCAAATTACGGGTGGGGGGGTTAGGTTTAGGATCAAGGTGTGAATTGAGTTTAGGTTAGTTTTAGGGTAAATGGTCAGGGTTAGGCTATAAAATTTCCAAAATATGAATGGAAGTCAATGCATGGTCCCCAAGGGGATGTACAAACTAGACCTCTGCATGTGTATGTAGTAGCCTGGCCCTTGTTCCTACACAGTTCCRCTCAATTCTAGTTTCCCTTCACGGCTCCRTCYGGCATTTCTCCCATAGACAAGGATTTCGCTGRAAGATTTTTAGCCGAACCAATCAGAGAACAGAACGTCGATTTTCTGCGCAGTGTCTGCTTGTAGTTTATTTTACCTGGGCCAATCAGCAAACAGAAGGAGTAGTTTTGAACAACATCGATTTTCTGCGCAGTGTCTGCTAGTTATTTTAGCATACGGCAGTGGAGGAAGTGAATGAAGCCAGTCTGTGTTGATGAGGCGTCCAAATTAAATTAAATTTGTCTGACAAAGCAGCAGCTCTCATTTACAGCCGTCTCGTTCGGCTCGGTACTTCTCTCCTCTCAGTAGGGTTATTTACAGTGCACGCAATTTCCGGTTAGCTTCTTAGCTTAGCCTCCTTCACAGCGACACACACACTTCAGCAGAGGCCACGCCTCCAGCAAGAATCGCTTCTCTATAGCAGCGAGTCCAGACCCTCGTACGAAGCAAAGTGAAGGACAAGGGTCTGGTTTTTACCAGGCTATGTGTGTGGGGGGTCTGGTTACAATCTTTAAGCCAGTATCTCACAGGGGTGGGACTGTCGAGGACTTATTGGCATGTGTGACGAAGTCTTCATAATAAACTGTTGTAGAGGATATGGTTGCTACAGTTTTCAACGGGTTTAAAATATTTCTGCAACTGTAAGGTATTTTCTTTAAAATAGTCCYGTTCCCAACAGCCACAGCCCAGTGAGATGCTGCCTTAATTAGCAACATCTTATTACTTGGCTTGTATCAGTGAAAACAAAAATCAGAGAAGAAAAACAAAAATTTAGTCTAAGCATGATGAATATATTTTACTGAGGTACAAAAAAAGATTAAACAGTGAGCTCAACTTTAACTGTGAACTAAAACAAACAGGTTAGATCACACCTCTTAATGACTAACTGATCTGTAATGAAACATGCTTTAACAGTCAGGTCAGAGCAGGCCATAGTGTGATGAGCCAGTGGATTAATGAAAATCAGGCACAACACACACCACACCTGAGGCGGTTTATCTGCAACACCAGAGGCCTGGAACGAGGCTAAAGGATCCTCCTTCACCCAGTCCTGGAGGGTTTAGCAGCATTAGGAAATCAAAGTAATAAATGAGCAACATGTTACACACAGAGAACACAGAGCGCACAACTGACAAGCATGAAGATACAACCGGACATCATCTGCAAAACTGAACACTAAAAAAACTAAATAATATGATTAGGTTACAGGTATATCAGGAAATGTTTTCTGTAAGTTCTTACGATGTGTACAACACAAAGTCGTCACAGCATGAGATGGTAAAAAGATAAATGTAAAAAGAGGTCCACTGAAGGAAACCAGAAAGACATTTTAACTAACCTCACAATTTAAATCAGATAAAATTTTAAAAAAATAATCAAGATCTATGATTAGAGAACACATTTTCAGTAAGTTTAGTTGGTACATGATTGACAACAACCACAAGTGTTGACCCAAACAATGTCATTCCAGAGCAGAGGAGCGAGCTAATGTTAGCTGATTACTTCAGCTTCTTCAAGAGCACACATCTGCACACGGTGTTTCTTATTCCTTCAAAATGAGTTTGTGATCATGCAGTCAAAAAAACACTTCCAGATCAAACAAACACTTGTTTAGAAACCTTTAYATTAATATCATTTGCATATTACACTGTTATTGGCTCCCCTGTCAAACTCAGAATAGAATTAAAAAATTTACTTCTAACATACAAAGCTTTCTACAACCAAGCTCCACCTTGTATTAAAGACCTTATTGTTCCATATTTTCCTGATGCCTGGTTCATACAGCAAGATTTTCAAAGACTGAGATCCCACACATGAAGATAAAAAAGCATAGATATAACAGGTTTGGTCCTACAGTGTGTCATGTACAGCCACACGGCAAAGACAACACACCAAACAGTAACAGATTTCACTCACAGACAATATGGCAGACGAACAAGAAGCAATGGTGATAGTTTGTRGACCGTTTTGTTTTTTGCTTAAAGGAACAATATCATGTAAAATCAACTTTTTTGAGTTTTATATCATGTTATAATGTTATACTCTCATAAAAAACATGCCCAAAGCCTTGCTTTGACTCATTCATGCATGTTTGAGAAATCCTGCAGTGTTTTTATGAAGCCATGCTGAGGAGCAAAACGACAGGTGGGGACAAGAAACGCCCCTGGGACGTGTCTTTAAACCGAACTTCCTCATGGCAGAGCGCACCCCCCCACACACACACACACACACACCCCGCCCATGACTCCCGCAGGCTCTCGGGTGAAAGTGAAAGTGAAACCTAACTGTCTGCTGAGCTCTCAACATTAGTTCTCACTCACTGAAGCTTTTTTTCAGATTAAAAATACCTTTGAGGAAATGTATTTTCAGATGCCAAGTAAACTGCGAAGCGGAAGGAGGTTCTTAAAGAGACAGAGGCCAATTTCAAGGTGTTTAGAAGAGGAAGTGATGAGAAGATAAATTTATTTTCTATTTAAACATAAAAACAGCATTTTAAAAACAGCTAAAGGTGACCTAGATACTTTATTATGGTATAGTATTTAAATATATGCCTGAGAAACACATAATATTGGTCCTTTAAAATGTACATTACTAATTACCTTATCTGTTYTAGTTCTCTAAATTTAAAACAAAAAAATGAAAAAAGGTTGTTTCTTTAAGTGAAACAATCCAAATCCAGTCACGGAGCTTATTGAACAACCCTCTTCACAATCTGTTGGATCTCTGATGCCCACAGAGACTGAGCAGTACTTGAACTATTCCTCTGGTTATTCCAGTTTTTGATAGCGTGACTGATAAAAAACGTGCCACTCTGACATTAGAAACATCACCAAACAGTCTCCACCGTGGTTTTATTGCAGCATGCGTTACAAAAYCTCGTGCAGGTTTTACACTCGTGGTCCACGTGTTGAGCAGACATGCAAAGTGCCACCACCGTACCTTTTCCTGACTCTCTGCTGCTGGTTGAACAGGAAGAAGTCCTGGTGGAGGGCTCAGGGGACCAGGGCTAGTACCAACTGCAGGCACAGAAGGACTACGGTCTGGTGTGCGCCCTGAAGGAGTAGGGAGTGAGGGTTTTGGGGCAGGTGGACTGATGGGGAATTGTGTGGGTACAGCTTTGACACCAGGACGTGAGGTTTGGGGTGCAGGTTTGGGTGCTGGAATAAAGCCCACAACAGATGGGAGGGACAGAGGTCTGGAAGGAGGGAATCTGGAAGTGTTTTTGGGAAGGCCCACAGAAGTGGATGGGACTTCCTTTAGAACTGGATCACAATTTGTGGGGTTTGGATGTACATGTTGTGATGGCTGAGAAGGTTGGATGTCTTTGCTCTCCTTTTTTTTCTCCTCCAGCTCAACCTTTTTACCGTCTTCAACTTTCTTCTCTGCCTCCACTTTTTCTGCTCGTTCATCTTTGTGTATTCGTGGACGAGGCTCCCTGGTCCGGCCTCGGACCATCAGGTTTGTAAGTCCTCGCGTGAAGTCATCTTTGTTGTCCGTTTTGATGATGTCATGCTTAAAAGAAAATCCTGACATGGTTGGAGCCTTGACCGCCGGTGCTGCCTCTGGAACATTGGGTAATTTTTGTGCTGGCTCGTCCTCCTCTGTGGGTAAAACCTTCCTAACAACACGACGAACCACCTTCACCACTTTCTTTGGAGTAAGACCTGGGTCATCTACAGAACCCTCTGGACCAGCATGGGTACTTGAAGGATTACCATTGGACAAACCATTGCTCATACTGCTGCAGGTGCTCTTATATTGTCCTTGCTCTCTGTTAAAACCTGGTTCTGGACTAAGAGGAGCTTGTGAAGGCTCAGGGCACTTATACTGAGCTGCTGTCTTCAGCGCTGGTTCAGGGCTTTTGAAGCGTTCCGGGACTTTAACAGGGGTCTTAACTTTTTGTGGAGAGGGACTCCTGACTCGACCAGTTGATTCTGCAGGGGACACCGATGCAGGGCTTTTGGACCTGAACAAACCTCTGCCAGGATCTAGGGCCGGTACTGACTTGGCTCGGCTTGCCAGTCCATCATTTTCTGACTAATCATAAAAAAGATACAAACAGGACGTGTGAGGTCGAGAACTGAAGAAAATATATCAAAGCATCAGGTTTATATACTCGCAGAAGTCAACATGTTCACAGACATGTGTTTGACAGATAGTCTAAGCTTTAACACAAAGCTCTATTTACCAGAGCTCTATAAAGTACTGGGGAAAAAATACCTAAGCAAAAGTAAAATTACATGAACAGAAAATGACTTTGGTAAAAATAAATTTCACTGATGAGAAAACTACTCAAGTAAAAGTCATAAAACTGTTCACAAAATTGGGGAAAGTAAAAGTACTTTTACACACTCTGTAAGAAATAAACTTTTGAATTTACTGAACCAAACTGGTTCCACTAAATCAGGTTGAGTAAACTGAACAATATATGTGACACATCTTATCAAAAAGAGGATTAAGTCAAATTTGGTCAAAATGGCATAATTACATTTTCAGATTCTTGGCTTTAAAACTACATTTTAATGCCTGGATCATTCTGATAACGTAAGTAAATCCACAAATATGACTTAATTTGTCTTGTTGGTTACAATAATACATAAATATTTGATCTGAATCCTAATTTTATGTAATTTTAATGAGGAATTTTTGATGTCCTTATAAAAAGGAAACCTCAAATTATATTTGAATATTGAGATTTCCCAGCTGGAAAAAAAAAAAAAACTTTGTAGCTCACAGGGAAAATCTCAAATTTATAAGGCGTTTTCCCTGAAAATCAGATTTTTTTGTTGCTACTGCTCAAGAAAGTGCTTCTAAATTTTGTTTCATGATTCTATTTCAGACAGTTCATTCAAATGATACACTGATAAGGCTTTTATTCATTATATTTGGACAAAAGGCATTTTTTGTTAACATTTTAATCAAAACACTATATTTGCCTACTTAATCCTCGTTTCGATGTGATGGGTCACATATGTTTATTCTTTTTCCAGTTTACACAACTAGGTTTAGTGGAAGCAGATGACATGACTTTGTTGAGTAAATTCAACAGTCATTTTTTAGAGGTCAGAAACATCTTCTTTCATGATGAGTTCAGACATATTTAATTTTGTAACGAGTATCTAGGAGTTACATTTTAAAGTAAAGAAATAAAGTATTGTTTTTAGATTTAAAATGTAACAAAATAAATGTCCTGATGCATCTCAGTAATCCAGGAAGAGAAATCAAAAAGAAAAAAAAAGTATGTCCTCTGGAAGAACCGGTTCAAAAGACTTACTTATTTTTTATTTTTGGTAACGTAATAAAAGTAGCAATTTAAAAAAATAATTGGTAAAATTACAAATCCTCAAAAAATAAAAAAACTACCTAAGTACTGTAACAAAGTAAATGTACTTAGTTACTATAAACCTCTGCTATTTACTTACACTGYTGCTGCTCACCTTGTTCTCTTCTTTGATCTAAAATCAGTCATAAAAWTAAGAAACCAGATGAAAACCTTGTCACGGCATGGAGCTGATGATCACACTTTGAGCCAAATGCAAAACATGCAAAGTATGAAGATTCAGAACGTCAAATATTAATTAATCCACAGACTGGTGAAACATCTACATCTTCTGATACAGCTTGTCCAAACTTTTCAAACTAAAGCTCTGAAAGTTTTGTTAGTCAAATAACTCTAGATGGTCCCAAACAAAGGCAGATGAGTAGCATTTGTGACAAAACAAGAGTGTAAACTTTTTTGTTACAAGCAATGATCAAAGCATCAGATGTTAGTTAACACCTTGACACCATGCATCACAAGAGTGCATTATGAAATGTCCAAATAAAACTTCCCTTTTGTTCCCAGAAGGAAAAGCGAGATGAAAAGGCCATGTTGCTCTGATGTCATGGGTTGTGATGKACAAGATGAGGAGAGGAGCTAGAAGAGGATGAATGGAGACGTCACACAGGATGGAAGCAAACACACATTAGTCTTTATCTCACAACTGAAACAACAAACTGAGCTCAGAGCAGGGAAAGTCTGATTGAGTTGAGGAAAACAGAAAAGATGGCTCCCTACATTGAAAACTGTAAATCCAGGAGGTCTCTGTGTTGAACATATCCAATTTGTACACTACATCTATACAAAGCTGATCTTTAACAATATGATAAAGGTCTCAGACATGACCYGTTCAAAAGCTAAAAGACTGTTTTCTCAGGACAGCGAGTGAAATGAAACTGAGCGAGGACGTCAGGACTGTCAGTTTAATATCAGAGAGCCAGTTATTGTTCAGATGCAGGAGAATCAGACCAGCAATGCTCAGGAAAAATTACCAAAAATACTAAATAACAGGAGCTCCATCTTAGACTCTACAGACCTCAGTTAGCAGGTTAAAGGTCAAAGGTCACGACAGGACAGTTATATGGTTTGTATGGACGGACTGCAGGGAAAGCCTCTTCTCTAAAACAACATGAGCATGACTCATGTTTGTTTCATCTGAAGGAGCCTTCTGGGACAAAACCAGGCTGAAGTAGAGCTGTTTACCCAGAATGCAGTGCAGCAAACACAGTATACACATCTCATACCAACTGTAATGCACGGTCGGAGGAGGGCTGATGGTTTGGACTTGGTTTGCAGCAACAGGACCCTGGAACCTTTCAGTCATCGAACTCTTCTGTAGACCACAGGATTCTACAGTCATGGTTCTTAAACTGAGGTACGTGGTACACAGGTGATACACAGATGAAATATTAATAAAGTAATAAAGATTCTAAAAGAACTGCTAGGAAGTAAAAGTGAAAAACAATGAGGAAGTTTGATTGGTGTCATCTTCAATTTGTTTTTAAYCAGAAGACAACAACATTATGTGTGGTGATGTTCTCAGTAATGAAAAGATGAAACCAACTGGTTTTTATTGTCTGGTAAATAATGAAAGTTAGAAATCCTTGTTTTTTTTTTCTGAGCTAGCACCTTGTAAAAAAACTGAGAACCAGTTGTCTAGAGTTAAATGTGAAGCTGAAGCTTGAACCAAACTACGGCTGTCCTGACAGCTTTTTCACTTCTGATACGATACCAATATTACTGCTGTGAGTATTGGACATTATCGACCAGATACAATATTAGAAAAAATCGTATATAATTGTATTATTGTGTTTTTGTATTGTGAAATCTTAATAAGACTTGATCAAGTCAAACAGTAAACAACTGTCAACAACTGTAGGAGATAGACTGGTCCCATTTACAGTTAGGTCCGTATATATTTGGACAGAGACAACATTTTTCTAATTTTGGTTCTAGACATTGATCTTGGTTTCATCTGTCCAAAGAACATTCTTCCAGAATTGTGCTGGCTTTTTTAGATGTTTTTTTAGCAAAGTCCAGTCTAGCCTTTATATTCTTGATGCTTCTGAGTGTCTTGCAGCGTGCAGTGAACCCTCTGTATTTACTTTCATGCAGTCTTCTCTTTATGGTAGATTTAGATATTGATACTTCTACCTCCTGGAGAGTGTTGTTCACTTGGTTGGCTGTTGTGAAGGGATTTCTCTTCATCATGGAGATTATTCTGCCATCATCCACCACTAGCTGTGTTTCCATTGCAAATATGCGCAAAAATTTGTCGATATTCTGTTAATGTTGAAAAAACACAGTTTCGCAACTGCAGTGTTTCCATTAAGTAAGAAATGCTATTAAAGTCACGCGTGAATACATTTGTTCTCGCGATAAGTCATTGCAAACATGGCGGCAATGGATGTAAACACATAGCATGTTGCTACCGCGACACTAGCGCTCATCATCAGAGGAGATGGTGTCTTTTAGTCCCTACTTGGGAGCGGCTACATATGCTGTGTTTTTTGGGAAATTCGTTGAGTTTACTATTTTATACAACTTCTGTGATATTACTACTATTTCTACTTCCTGTTATCTTCTTCGTCATCATCTTCTTCACCAGTAGAAACAGCTGGTTGTTGATCACGTGACTCCCATGATACGAAAAAAGTGTTTTCATTGCAGTTTTGCAAAAAACACCAATTTCGATACGGCCGAAAAACCACCTCATCTTAGAGCAAAAACATTTTGTCGAAAAACGTAATTTTTTTTTTCGAAATTGACGTGTTTCCACTAAGCAAATTTATTTTTGAAATTCTAATTGGCGCATTTTCATGGTCAATGGAAACGCAGCTACTGTTGTCTTCCGTGGGCGCCCAGGCCTTTTTGCATTGATGAGTTCACCAGTGCTTTCTTTCTTTCTCAGGATGTACCAAACTGTAGAGTTTGCCACTCCTAATACTGTAGAAATTTCTCAGATGTTTTTTTTTCTGTTTTTGCAGCTTAAGGATGGCTTGTTTTGCCTGCATGGAGAGCTCCTTTGACCGCATGTTTACTTCGCAGCAAAACCTTCCAAATACAAGCACCACACCTCAAATCAACTCCAGGTCTTTTATCTGCTTCATTGAGAATGGCATAACGAAGGGATTGCCCACACCTGTCCATGAAATAACCTTGGAGACAATTGTCCAATTACTTATGGTCCCTTTAAAAACAGGGTGGCACATGTTAAGGAGCTGAAACTCCTAAACCCTTCATACAGTTTTAATGTGGATACCCTCAAATGAAAGCTGAAAGTCTGGATTTTATGTCCATGTACATTATATAACTATAACTTGAACATGTTTCAGTAAACAGGTAAAAAGACTAAATTTATGTCAGTGTCCAAATATATATGGACCTAACTGTATTATTAACCAATGGGTTACATAATGTTTAACGTAAACACAAGAATATTGTACAATTAAATACAATAAATAAATAATAAAATAGAAGACCCTGAAAAATGACCTCAAATCCAATAAAAACAAAATAAACTTATAAAGTGTAAAATAACTATTCAAGTTATTTATGCTGAATCCAGATGCTGCTGGATCAGGGCGCCTACAGCTCAAGGCAAGTTAAATTTAAGACTTTTTACAAACAACTAGCTGTGAGAGGCATTTGGCTAATTATTTAAAAAGATAAATAAATGTTACAAATTATTTTAATATTTGAGATGAAATACAATCATACAATGTGATACCATTTTTATGACCGATGGACTGCTTGTATCGGAGTGCTTCTATCTGAGATTTTAGATGCAGGCCGATATAATCTGGTAATTTATTTTTGGCTAATATCGGAATGATATCATATATTGATATTGGATCAGGACACCCCTAAACCAAACTGGGTCCTGATGCAACATAACAATGATCCTGAACACAGACGCTAACTTATGACAGAATGGCTCAGAAGGAAAAGAACCAAGGTTCAGCAGTGGACCAAAGTCCAGACCCACAGCCTGACAGCTAAAAGCTCAGAATCAGAACACTTCAGTTGTGTTGTGCAGCATAAGGTTGGTCAAAACCATGTTGTGTGCAATTAGTAGTCAGAAAAACTTTATTAGATAGTTTCTGGCACTTGACAATTAATACAATTAATGCCACCAGGCAGACTGACTGGAGATTTCCCCGGTCAGTCTGCTCGATGCTCCTCTCTGCTTCAAATAAGATGAACATTTACAAAAAAAAAGTTCTGTAATTTATTTATCATAACTCTGGTTTTACTTTGTCTATTGATGCAATTTAAAAATTGATGTAAAGCCTAAAATCTGAACTTTTGACACAATTTAGAACAGATTTTATGGAGAACAAATCTTTCCAAATAGAGTGATTTAAATTGGTCATGTGACTAGGACATGCAGGCGTCCAGGGACTCCAGGTGATTAATCATCATATTAATCGTTATCAGCTAAATACCACAATTAATCGTGATTTTTTTTTTTTTTTTGCTAATATATGTATCACCCAACTCTAGTGCAGGAGTATAATAAAGTTAGTAGTAGTAGTTAAATGATGACTCACAGCTGATGTCCTCACCATCAGCTGCTGAGTTGAACTGAAGCTGAAGCAGTCACAAACATCAAGCTAATGTTTCATTGATCTAATCTTCAACAGCTCAGACCACAAACCACAAAGCTGCACTTAGAAACAGCTCTTTAAAACAAAGAGTGCAGAGCTTCTCTCCTTTTGTCTCTTGTTTCAGTCATCATATCATTTCTGAAGGACCCTGAGGAGGAGACAAACTGTCCTGATCTGCTGTGGCATCACACCAACAAAATGTTTCCTGAGCTTTACTGTCTCAGCACCATCAGTGTGTAGATCAGTGTTYACTGTTACGTCAGTTAAACACGGACACACCACGCTGTGATGGTCTCTCAAGAGGACACACGAGGGCGTTGGTCCGGTCTGAGGTGGTGAAGACAAACTGAGCTCAAAAGATAAAGATCTGCACTTTCTGGTCCACTCCAACTAACAGTAATAGTTACTAATGAGTTACAACAATATCTAATTTCCCTCTGGGATCAATAAAGTATTTTTGAATTTGAATTGAATTTGAACCCTCACCTCTAAGTGAGGCAGGGATCAGGACTAGGGGTGCACGATAGTTATCGGCACGATAACAGGAAATACTTATTGGTCCAATTCCATAACAAACAGAACCGATAATATGCCAGYTCGGCGRTGAGTGCGCTCCTTTATTTTTATCCCTTTTGGTCAAGCCGCTTCCCATCCAGCATGACCTGAGCAACGTTCAAGTGGCATCAGAAAAAATAACTTTCTCACTAGAAAAATAATTAGAATACTCCGTGCTCAAAAACAACCAGTCATTTTAAGAATTATTAATATTATTTTACCAATTAACCCTGTATGTTACGCACAAACTTTATAACTATAAACATAAAAAGGTTGGAACAATTACTCCCAATCTGAGAACATGTAAAGCCTGTTACCTCCTGAATGCAGCACAAAGTCCGTTCTGCTAAAATGCTAACAACAACAAGCTAGCATTCAAGAACTCATCGGGACTTAAATCATTGTTGAGGCTTTTGATAAATCAAAACAAATTTCCAGAGAGGACGCAGATCTCAAGCAATTTAATGATGGAAATGATGACAACCAGCTGTTCACCCTTGTTAAAGACCGAAGCTTTTATCACCTGTTAGCCACAGTTTACCAGATGAGCTGCTGCCTCTCTGTGTGTCTGCCTGTAAGCATGACGCGGTCGTAACGCATTCACACTCTCAGAAGCACTGTTTCAGGTAGAAAAATGTTTTAAATCATATATTAATATTAATAAAGACAAATGCACTTTGAATCTAACTGCTACATGCATTAGCTGTTTTGAACTTGTGGAATGACTTTTTTCTCTTTTGTTTAAATCTGAGATCAGAGTTAAAGGTCTTTTTATAATTAATGTGCCTTATTTTTTAAAAAATGGCCATTTGAGAAATTGTTTTGTTTGATATACTTTAAGAAATGCTTGTTTGATAAGAGTTTATTWCAAATAATATAATTTAGTGTCATTTTATTTTTTGGTCTTGCTTATTTATGTTATGATCTTACCCATTTTGGACTAGTCTTATCTCCTGGCATGTTATCGGTTATCGGCYRTTAGAWGGAGAAAGTTATCGGTTTTCGTATCGGTTCWTAAAATAAGTTATTGTGCMTCCCTAATCAGGACTAAAAGAACAAGATCCTGATCCAAGCAGCTGAAATGATCTTCCTCAAWCTTTAAACCAGACTCAAACTCATCATCATCATTAGGAGTCAGCTGAGGAGCTTCAGACATGAATATCAGGATTCGATGCTACATGAGTTAGCACAAAGTTGAAAACTACAGGAAACAAGTGCAGTCTGATGAAAACAACACATAAAACTAGTCTGACCTAACTCCAAGTGACAAATAAAAAGAATCAGAGATCATACAATTAGTTTTTACTGAAAACTGAATGAAACCTTTTAGAAAAAAGAAAAACTAGTCCCCACAGAAGAAGTCTCACAGTTTAAAACAGATCTAAGTGTTCTGTGTTTAACAGCCAAGTGACTAAAACTCTATTTCTGGTGGCTGAACAACTTTTTTTTAGATCAGACAACTAAATATTTTAACAGACTTATAACACAATACAAACCTGTAAAAACACAGGAGACCTCAACACGTGCTGGGAGGCGAGGTTGACCCACCAACCATGCTGGTTGGAAGGTCAACTGGTCTCAGACTGAAAACCCAAACCAAAGCATGAAAAGTCACAACCATGGCACTGCTTTCAGTCTGAATCAATTCAAGCAGCTCCCTCAGCTAAAACTAGCCTCGAAATAGTTCCCTCTGWAGTGGAACCTGCTAACTTCACCACTACCGAGGTCCGAACCACTTACAGGTATGTTGTCCACCTGCAGGTGAAGCAGTTCCACAGGGCCCACAGGAGGAAAAGGACGGAATAAAAAGCCGGTTTAAGGGAAAGAATCCAGACGACAGTGAGCGGACACACACAGTCAGGCCGCTCCCTCTGATAGGACGGTTATTTCTGACGGTGGACAGACAGGAGACGTGGAGACAGCTGTTCTGATACGAGCGGAGGTAAAAATAGAAGACCCCTCCTCTCACAACGGCTGCTGTAACTTCAGCTGTTTCTGTATTAAACACTTTCAGCTGTGGCTCARCAGATGAGCCTGGAAGATCACATCACTCAACTTTAGATGGTTTGAAAGTAGATCAGGTGGAATAAAGATCTGTTGATCACGATCTCATCGCCTTCCTTTAGCCCTGGAGGTAAAACGTGAYGAAATGTAGCCGTTGATTGAAGCTTGTTTGTTGTTTACCAGCCTGTACAAATGTTTCTGTTGAAACAGATCATTTCAAACGGACCGAGGCACARTGACAACTGTTCTGTTGTCAGATCAATCAAATTATTAGTATTTTTTTATCATGTCCTTTACTAAAGAGGAGTTGGACCACCTGGCCTGGTATTGGTACACAGTTTTAAAGTGCCTGTGACATCAAATTTTTTTATAAACATGAATGCATTTTTAGAAAGAGAACATTGATAAAATATTGAAAAACAAATTTCACAGCACTGAGACGAACAGTTGTTGAGA
>NW_013952699.1:126612-129535 GCF_001266775.1 Austrofundulus limnaeus
TTTTTACAGTCTTTATTTTACAGTTAAAACATTTGTTTATCAAATAAAGTCTAATGTTACAACTAATCATGGATCCCTTTAAAACCAGCTGAACCATTAGGACGTTTTAAAGCAAACAGTAAAGATGTAGCAGGACTGCTGTTAACTCAGCTGATAACTGAAGAGTTAGCGCCGCTGCTAACGAGGTCAACCAGCTGTCACTGTTGCTGCTGCTGTACATCAACATAAAGTTTATAAGTGGAAGGACTGATAAAGGTCCAGGCTTCAACAATCAGAGCTCAAAGAGCACATAGTGACACATCCTGCTGAGTGAAAACCAGCTGAAGCTTCATGCAGAGGGACTGAACTTATACAAACTTTATTTAATCACAAACTGCTTCACATTTTACATAGAATTACTTTAGATTTTAAAAGGTTTTCTTCTTGCGTCCTAATGTGAAACTGAAAATCATTTGTATTAAATGCAATCTACATGGGTCAGTTTGCTTCTTGGAAAGACACTGCCTGGCCAAAAGAAAGTGTCCACCTGGATTTAAATATAAACTTTGAGACAATGCAGACGTTTATCCAAACAATACCACAGTGAACATGTGCCGTAATCAAAGCTAAAGGTGGTCCAACCAAATATTAGAGTATGACCTTTTTTTTATTTGTCCAGGCAGTGTGTTTTTAATGCAGCAGCAGTTAAAAACAAAACTACACATTGAAACCTAGAATTGTTTACATAAATCAATAAGTAAAAAACTGACAGCTGTGGTTTGATCAGTTTCAATTCCAGTACTGTATAATGTGGGATATTGGGAACATACAAACCCATTATTTTTAAAATCAAATCTACTGAAATTCTGGRACCTTGTAAATTTAAAACTGTACAATTTATATTTAAAGTAAGAAATCATCAACTTCCATACAATATACAAAAAATGTTTTGTGACAGAGAGGGGGGTTGTAATTTAAGAGGAAAAGGAAAATTTAAAAAACAATGTATTAGAACAACCAAAAAGAGTTTTTGTTTATCAGTGTGTGGGCAAGATTTATGGAATGGATTACATGATGAGCTCAAAAACATTACAAACTTAAACCAGCTTAAAAAAATGTTTAAAAAGGAGCCTACTGGGAAATACGTTATGTAGGATGGGTGTCTCATTATTATTTATATTAGAAATGTATAAATAATTGTACATGTAAGGATGAGAATGTAAGTTTTAATGCTCTTTCAATGTGGGAATAATTTGTTTATCTGGTGTGAGGACATTTAAATGATATGAGCTGAGAAGGGCAGGAAATCAAAAGATCTTGTCTTTTACCTGCTCCTTTTCTAACACACAATGTAAAAAGGACCTGCCTAGAATAGATTATTAGTTCAAGAAAAACTTGATGGTTTCTTTTAATCTTACTTTTTTATTTTGTTTTGTTGCATAAAGATTACTATTAATAAATTTATTTGATGGAGGAAAGGCAGATATAAGATTTTTTCTTCTTTCTGTTGCCTTTTATTTCATTTTATTAGGTTTTTGTATTTTATTTTATTTTTATTGTATTGTATTTTTATTTTATTTTATTTTTATTATTATTTTATTTTTAATGAAATGAAATGAATAAAGTTTGAAACTGTAGCTTCAGATGAGTTTACATTGTGAGCACTTTATAAAACTCTTTAAATGTCCCCTAAGAGACAACAGGTTCCCCACTCCTGCTGTACTGATCCTGTTCTGTGTGCACAGGGACTGCGCTGAGAAAACACTGGACACATGTCAACATCCAAGCTTTCAAATGGATGCTCTCCTACTTTCTACTGAAGCCTAAATGAACAGCTCCTGTACAGCTCTGCTGTCTTCAACACGCTCAGCCATCGGCCAGGTATAGTTTGAAAATGGATTTAGAGCCAGGAAACATGTCACACACTAATCAGAGCGAATGGAAACAAAGGTGGAGCTGATGGAGGTCTGAGAGGAAGACAGGTTGTTCAGCTGTTCAATTCACCAAAATACTAAACAATGTGAAACAACAGGTCCACCATTATACAGGCTAATAACTGGGAACCTAAAAATATCCCTCTTTAATAAAGTACAAGCTAAAACAGACAGAAGATCATTAAAATAAAGAGTCAACTGTGTAATATTTAGTTACATTTGAGCAGAAGTGTTAGCCAACAACATGGAGACATACAGAGGTCAAAGAAGAACCAGACCCAATGAAAACACAGCAGAAACAAAACTTTAAACTCGTTATGGTACAGCTTCTATTACTTTATTTAAAGATGTCCATTATTTACTGTAGATTATAAATACAAATCAGAATCTACGGAATTAAATTTGTGCCTAAAATGTTGAGGAAAAACTTTTAGGTGTTCAAAAAAATTGATAAAAATAACATTTAAAAGTCATTTCATAAGCAAAACTTACAATCTCCAASCAAAATCGTAAAGCAATACTGTAAAGCAGGTATGTCCAAAGTGTGGCCCGGGGGCCATTTGTGGCCCCTGAACTGATTTTGTGTGGCCCCTGACTTCAGTTCAAGAGTTATACTAATTTGTTTACAARTTTGTCCCCCCRGCACAAATGTTTGATGTAGATRGAGACTTTCTATTTATTATTAGGGTGAATTTATCACAAARTAYCWTACAATTAAAAAATGGCAACAATAACAATTATTTGTCTTTAAATAACCAGAGTCGTAACTTTTTCCACATCTRTCTGGTGACTTCTACTCAAAAGCTGATTTTRCTGCACTCCAAYCTGCTTTTAATTCATTTATTAAATTTTTCTGAACACAGCAAGCATTTTTAACAAAAGAGTGACCTAAATCCTGATTTTATTGATCAGAATTGACTAAATTGGATTATTTTTCCCCAACTAAAACCTAGAAAATTGCAGTTTCTTTCAATAAGGGAAACCTGCAAAACACTTTTCAAGTTCTGGAT
>NW_013952699.1:130820-132206 GCF_001266775.1 Austrofundulus limnaeus
CATTAGTAATGTGTGACTGGGCCTCGTGACACTTTATGTTCAATAAATTGGGCCCCGAGGTCAAAAAGGTTAAGAACCCCTGGTTTCAGGTCCTCTGAGTTTCTGAAGCACCTGTAGGCAGACACAGCACAGCCACCAGGGGGCACCACAGGTCCACAGGACGAGCTCKACATGGTTCAGAATCCAAGATTTACCACAGGCTTACATCAGTTTCACAACCACAGCTGTGATCTGATGTGGAAGATGTGCCAACATGTTGACCAGATAAAACAAAGATAAAATGTGATGTCTGCAGACAGAAGAAGGAGCAGACCAGCTTAAAGAGCAGGCTGTAGATGGAAAAGATGAAAAACTTTCAACGCTCTGATGGTTAAATGACAACAAACAGGAACACAGCAGTATAAAACAAGAAAACACCACAGCGTCATCAGAACTAATGTGATCCTTCTGATTTAAAATCAACACAGAGACTTTACCAGATCTACAAACATCAGAGAATTACAGACTCTCAGGTACTCTCTGAAAAGTACGAAACATCAAAAAAGTATTTCAGGAACTACATTAAACGGTCCAGTAGATTTAAAACTATGAAACGTGGGTCCACACTCAACGTAAACACAGCACTCAGCTGAACAGCTCGAGTCACATGACCTCCATCAGGCTGATCATTACAGCTGCAGCACGTAAACACTCAATACCACTGATACCACTGAAGAGAAAATGTGTGTGTGTGCATGCGTGTGTGTGTGTGTGAGATTATGTAATCTAATGTGGGAGTAAAGTCAGGCATGCTAACTGCTGCAACATAAAGACAGGCAGTTGTAATGTATCTTCATTAGTTTGACTGAAATGTAGATTAATGAGGGAGAACTGAGTTCACATCCCTCCAAATTAAAAGCACRTTTTTAAACTGTGAATCACGACAAAAAGCCCTGATTTATTTTAAAATGGTTTTAACATTTACATAACTTTACTGTTGTTTTGTTTATGGGTGGAAGTTCCAACTTATCTTTTCCATCACAGAAGAAATAAAAACTATTTCTGATTGATTAGACTTGTTTTAGTGTTTATATCTCAGTCYGAATTAAAAGTTTTATTGTTAAAATGAGGGACTCACATACTGTATGTTCTATCTCTGATGTTTGTCCAACTCTCCAAGCAGATCCATAGTTTCAGTCCATCAGACAACAGCAACATGAAAACCACGCAAATTAGATTTAAGAGTATTAAAGGGATCCCCAATTAGTTGTAACATTGGATTTTTTTTTGATAAACATGTATTTTAACTGTAAAATAAAGTCTGTAAAAATACTGTAGTCTGTTTAGTTTTGTAATTTTTTTAAAATATATTTTAACACGGATGGAGCCATTTTATTTACAGCAAAG